>NW_026737219.1:0-46874 GCF_949786415.1 Peromyscus eremicus | reverse complement strand
ACCAGAAAACAACTCTTGTTTGTAGGACCAGAAACTGCATGTGATTCAACTCCATATTGGACTGGGAAAAAAATGCTAGCTCGCCTTACAAGAAACACACTCTGCTTTTGAGAAAAGAGCACTCTTCTACTCTACTGTGTTTCCTATTGGGTCCAAAGAGTGAGCTTGCTGAGAACAAAAGAACTGTGCTTCCTACACACATGGCCATATCTAGTTCAACTCTCCTTAGGAAACTGACAAGAACAGTAGCTCCTATTCAGTCCAATACACTGCACTTGCTGGGAACAGACGCGAGTGCTATTTGCACTGTGTATGGCAATGGGAGCACAATAGTAACTTTCCTTACCAGAAACAACTCTTGCTCATAGGCCCGGAAACTGCCTCTGATTGAACTCCATTTAGGACTGGGAAACAAACGCTAGCTCGCCTTACAAGAAACACACTCTGCTTTTGAGAAAAGAGCACACTTCTACTCTACTGTGTTTCCTATGAGGTCCGAACAGTGAGCTTGCTCAGAACAAAAAAAAAAACGTGATTCCTACACACACTGCCACACCTAGTTCAATTCTGCTTAGGAACCTGAGAAGAAAAGTAGATCCTCTTCAGTCAAATACACTGTACTGCTGGGAACAGACCACAGTGCTATTTGTCCTGTGTATGGCAATGGCAGCGCAATAGTGACTCTTCTTACCATAAAACAACTCTTGCTCGTAGGACCAGAAACTGCATGTGATTCAACTCCAATTTGGACTGGGAAACAAACGCTAGCTTGCCTTACAAGAAACACACTCTGCTTTTGAGAAAAGAGCACTCTTCTACTCTACTGTGTTTCCTATGGTGTCCAAACAGTGAGCTTGCTCACAACAAAAGAACTGTGCTTCCTACACACACGGCCATATCTAGTTCAGCTCTGCTTAAGAAACTGACAAGAACAGTAGCTCCTCTTCATTCCAATACACTGTACTTGCTGGGAACAGACGCCAGTGCTATTTGTCCTGTGTAGGGCAATGGCAGCGCAATAATGACTCTTCTTACCAGAAAAAAACTCTTGCTCGTAGGACCAGAAACTGCATGGGTTTCAACTCCATTTAGGACTGGGAAACAAACGCTAGCTCGCCTGACAAGAAACACACTCTGCTTTTGAGAAAAGAGGACTCTTCTACTCTACTGAGTTTCCTATGGGGTCCAAACAGTGAGCTTGCTCAGAACAAAAGAACTCTGCTTCCTACACACACCGACCATATCTAGTTCAACTCTGCTTAGGAAACTGACAAGAACAGTAGCTCCTATTCAGTCCAATACACTGTACTTCCTGGGAACAGACTCGAGTGCTATTTGCACTGTGTATGGCAATGGGAGCTCAATAGTTACTTTCCTTACCAGAAAACAACTCTTGCTCGTAGGAACAGAAACTGCATGGGATTCAACTCCATTTAGGACTGGGAAACAAACGCTAGCTCGCCTTACAAGAAACACACTCTGCTTTTGAGAAAAGAGCACAATTCTACTCTACTGTGTTTCCTATGGGGTCCGAACAGTGAGCTTGCTCAGAACAAAAGAACTGTGCTTCCTGCACACTCCGGCCATATCTAGTTCAACTCTGCTTAGGAAACGGACAAGAACAGTAGCTCCTCTTCAGTCCGATACACTGTATTTGTAGGGAACAGACGCGAGTGCTATTTGCACTGTGTATGGCAATGGGAGCTCAATAGTTACTTTCCTTACCAGAAAACAACTCTTGCTCGTAGGAACAGAAACTGCATGGGATTCAAATCCATTTAGGACTGGGAAACAAACGCTAGCTCGCCTTACAAGAAACACACTCTGCTTTTAAGAAAAGAGCACTCTTCTACTCTACTGTGTTTCCTATAGGGCCAGAACAGTGAGCTTGCTCAGAACAAAAGAACTGTGCTTCCTACACACGGGCCATATCTAGTTCAACTCTGCTTAGGAAACTGACAAGAACAGTAGCTCCTATTGAGTCCAATACTCTGTACTTGCTGGGAACAGACGCGAGTGCTCTTTGCACTGTGTATTGCATTTGGATCGCAATAGTGACTCTGCTTACCAGAAAACAACTCTTGCTCGTAGGAACAAAAACTGCCTGTGACTCAACTACATTTAGGACTGGGAAACAAATGCGAGCTCGCCTTACAGGAAACACACTCTGCTTTAGAGAAAAGAGCACTCTTCTACTCTACTGTGTTTCCTATGACGTCCGAACAGTGAGCTTGCTCAGAACAAAAAAAAACGTGATTCCTACACACACTGCCACACCTAGTTCAATTCTGCTTAGGAACCTGAGAAGAAAAGTAGATCCTCTTCAGTCAAATACACTGTACTGCTGGGAACAGACAACAGTGCTATTTGTCCTGTGTATGGCAATGGCAGCGCAATAGTGACTCTTCTTACCATAAAACAACTCTTGCTCGTAGGACCAGAAACTGCATGTGATTCAACTCCAATTTGGACTGGGAAACAAACGCTAGCTTGCCTTACAAGAAACACACTCTGCTTTTGATAAAAGAGCACTCTTCTACTCTACTGTGTTTCCTATGGTGTCCAAACAGTGAGCTTGCTCAGAACAAAAGAACTGTGCTTCCTACACACACGGACCATATCTAGTTCAGCTCTGCTTAGGAAACTGACAAGAACAGTAGCTCCTCTTCATTCCAATACACTGTACATGCTGCGAAAAGACGCCAGTGCTATTTGTCCTGTGTATGGCAATGGCAGCACAATAGTGACTCTTCTTACCAGAAAACAACTCTTGTTTGTAGGACCAGAAACTGCATGTGATTCAACTCCATATTGGACTGGGAAAAAAACGCTAGCTCGCCTTACAAGAAACACACTCTGCTTTTGAGAAAAGAGCACTCTTCTACTCTACTGTGTTTCCTATTGGGTCCAAACAGTGAGCTTGCTCAGAACAAAAGAACTGTGATTCCTACACACACCGACCATATCTAGTTCAACTCTCCTTAGGAAACTGACAAGAACAGTAGCTCCTATTCAGTCCAATACACTGCACTTGCTGGGAACAGACGCGAGTGCTATTTGCACTGTGTATGGCAATGGGAGCACAATAGTAACTTTCCTTACCAGAAAACAACTCTTGCTCATAGGACCGGAAACTGCCTGTGATTGAACTCCATTTAGGACTGGGAAACAAACGCTAGCTCGCCTTACAAGAAACACACTCTGCTTTTGAGAAAAGAGCACTATGCTACTCTACTGTGTTTCCTATGGGGTCCAAACAGTGAGCTTGCTCAGAACAAAAGAACTGTGCTTCCTACACACACGGACCATATCTATTTCAAGTCTGCTTAGGAAACTGACAAGAACAGCAGCTCCTATTCAGTCCGATACACTGTACTTGCTGGGAACAGACGCGAGTGCTATTTGCACTGTATATGGCATTTGGAGCGCAACAGTGACTCTACTTACCAGAAAACAACTCTTGCTCGTCGGACCAGAAACTGCATGTGATTCCACTCCATTTAGGACTGGGAAACAAACGCTAGCTCGCCTTACAAGAAACACACTCTGCTTTAGAGAAAAGAGCACTCTTCTACTCTACTGTGTTTCCTATGGGGTCCAAACAGTGAGCTTGCTCAGACCAAAGAACTGTGTTTCCTACACACACGGACCATATCTAGTTCAGCTCTGCTTAGGAAACTGAGAAGAACAGTATCTCCTCTTCAGTCCAATACATTGTACTTGCTGGGAACAGACGCCAGTGCTATTTGTCCTGTGTAGGGCAATGGCAGCGCAATATTGACTCTTCTTACCAGAAAACAACTCTTGCTCGTCGGAACAGAAACTGCATGGGATTCAACTCCATTTAGCACTGGGAAACAAATGCTAGCTTGCCTTACATGAAACACACTTTGCTTTTGAGAAAAGAGAACTCTTCTACTCTACTGAGTTTCTTATGGGGTCCAAACTGTGAGGTTGCTCAGAAAAGAACTGTGCTTCCTACACACACGGCCATATCTAGTTCAAGTCTGCTTAGGAACCTGACAAGAACAGTAGATCCTCTTCCGTCCAATACACTGTACTTGCTGGGAAAAGACGCCAGTGCTATTTGTCCTGGGTATGGCAATGGCAGCACAATAGTGACTCTTCTTACCAGAAAACAACTCTTGTTTGTAGGACCAGAAACTGCATGTGATTCAACTCCATATTGGACTGGGAAAAAAACGCTAGCTCGCCTTACAAGAAACACACTCTGCTTTTGAGAAAAGAGCACTCTTCTACTCTACTGTGTTTCCTATTGGGTCCAAACAGTGAGCTTGCTCAGAACAAAAGAACTGTGCTTCCTACACACACGGCCATATCTAGTTCAACTCTCCTTAGGAAACTGACAAGAACAGTAGCTCCTATTCAGTCCAATACACTGCACTTGCTGGGAACAGACGCGAGTGCTATTTGCACTGTGTATGGCAATGGGAGCACAATAGTAACTTTCCTTACCAGAAAACAACTCTTGCTCATAGGACCGGAAACTGCCTCTGATTGAACTCCATTTAGGACTGGGAAACAAACGCTAGCTCGCCTTACAAGAAACACACTCTGCTTTTGAGAAAAGAGCACACTTCTACTCTACTGTGTTTCCTATGAGGTCCGAACAGTGAGATTGCTCAGAACAAAAAAAAAAAACGTGATTCCTACACACACCGCCACACCTAGTTCAATTCTGCTTAGGAACCTGAGAAGAAAAGTAGATCCTCTTCAGTACAATACACTGTACTGCTGGGAACAGACCACAGTGCTATTTGTCCTGTGTACGGCAATGGCAGCGCAATAGTGACACTTCTTACCATAAAACAACTCTTGCTCGTAGGACCAGAAACTGCATGTGATTCAATTCCAATTTGGACTGATAAACAAATGCTAGCTCGCCTTACAAGAAACACACTCTGCTTTTGAGAAAAGAGCACTCTTCTACTCTACTGTGTTTCCTATGGGGTCCAAACAGTGAGCTTGCTCAGAACAAAAGAACTGTGCTTCCTACACACACGGATCATATCTAGTTCAGCTCTGCTTAGGAAACTGACAAGAACAGTAGCTCCTCTTCATTCCAATACACTGTACTTGCTGGGAACAGACGCCAGTGCTATTTGTCCTGTGTAGGGCAATGGCAGCACAATAGTGACTCTTCTTACCATAAAACAACTCTTGCTCGTAGGACCAGAAACTGCATATGGTTCAACTCCGTTTAGGACTGGGAAAAAAACGCTAACTCTCCTTACAAGAAACACAGTCTGCGTTAGAGAAAAGAGCACTCTTCTACTCTACTATGTTTCCTATAGGGCCAGAACAGTGAGCTTGCTCAGAACAAAAGAACTGTGCTTCCTACACACACCGACCATATCTAGTTCAACTCTGCTTAGGAAACTGACAAGAACAGTAGCTCCTATTCAGTCCAATACACTGTACTTCCTGGGAACAGACGCGAGTGCTATTTGCACTGTGTATGGCAATGGGAGCTCAATAGTTACTTTCCTTACCAGAAAACAACTCTTGCTCGTAGGAACAGAAACTGCATGGGATTCAACTCCATTTAGGACTGGGAAACAAACGCTAGCTCGCCTTACAAGAAACACACTCTGCTTTTGAGAAAAGAGCACAATTCTACTCTACTGTGTTTCCTATGGGGTCCGAACAGTGAGCTTGCTCAGAACAAAAAGAACTGTGCTTCCTACACACACCGACCATATCTAGTTCAACTCTGCTTAGGAAACGGACAAGAACAGTAGCTCCTATTGAGTCCAATACACTGTACTTGCTGGGAACAGACGCGAGTGCTATTTGCACTGTGTATGGCAATGGGAGCTCAATAGTTACTTTCCTTACCAGAAAACAACTCTTGCTCGTAGGAACAGAAACTGCATGGGATTCAACTCCATTTAGGACTGGGAAACTAACGCTAGCTCGCCTTACAAGAAACACACTCTGCTTTTAAGAAAAAAGCACTCTTCTACTCTACTGTGTTTCCTATAGGGCCAGAACAGTGAGCTTGCTCAGAACAAAAGAACTGTGCTTCCTACACACGGGCCATATCTAGTTCAACTCTGCTTAGGAAACTGACAAGAACAGTAGCTCCTATTCAGTCCAATACACTGTACTTGCTTGGAAAAGACACCAGTGCCATTTGTCCTGTGTATGGCAATGGCAGCGCAATAGTGACTCTTCTTACCAAAAAACATCTCTTGCTTGTAGGACCAGAAACTCCATGTGATTCAACTCCATTTAGGACTGGGAAACAAACGCGAGCTCGCCTTACAGGAAACACACTCTGCTTTAGAGAAAAGAGCACTCTTCTACACTACTGTGTTTCCTATGAGGTCCGAACAGTGAGCTTGCTCAGAACAAAAAAAAACGTGATTCCTACACACACTGCCACACCTATTTCAATTCTGCTTAGGAACCTGAGAAGAAAAGTAGATCCTCTTCAGTCAAATACACTGTACTGCTGGGAACAGACAACAGTGCTATTTGTCCTGTGTATGGCAATGGCAGCGCAATAGTGACTCTTCTTACCATAAAACAACTCTTGCTCGTAGGACCAGAAACTGCATGTGATTCAACTCCAATTTGGACTGGGAAACAAACGCTAGCTTGCCTTACAAGAAACACACTCTGCTTTTGATAAAAGAGCACTCTTCTACTCTACTGTGTTTCCTATGGTGTCCAAACAGTGAGCTTGCTCAGAACAAAAGAACTGTGCTTCCTACACACACGGACCATATCTAGTTCAGCTCTGCTTAGGAAACTGACAAGAACAGTAGCTCCTCTTCATTCCAATACACTGTACTTGCTGGGAAAAGACGCCAGTGCTATTTGTCCTGTGTATGACAATGGCAGCACAATAGTGACTCTTCTTACCAGAAAAGAACTCTTGTTTGTAGGACCAGAAACTGCATGTGATTCAACTCCATATTGGACTGGGAAAAAAACGCTAGCTCGCCTTACAAGAAACACACTCTGCTTTTGAGAAAAGAGCACTCTTCTACTCTACTGTGTTTCCTATTGGGTCCAAACAGTGAGCTTGCTCAGAACAAAAGAGCTGTGATTCCTACACACACCGACCATATCTAGTTCAACTCTCCTTAGGAAACTGACAAGAACAGTAGCTCCTATTCAGTCCAATACACTGCACTTGCTGGGAACAGACGCGAGTGCTATTTGCACTGTGTATGGCAATGGTAGCACAATAGTAACTTTCCTTACCAGAAAACAACTCTTGCTCATAGGACCGGAAACTGCCTGTGATTGAACTCCATTTAGGACTGGGAAACAAACGCTAGCTCGCCTTACAAGAAACACACTCTGCTTTGAGAAAAGAGCACTATGCTACTCTACTGTGTTTCCAATGGGGTCCAAACAGTGAGCTTGCTCAGAACAAAAGAACTGTGCTTCCTACACACACGGACCATATCTATTTCAAGTCTGGCTTAGGAAACTGACAAGAACAGCAGCTCCTATTCAGTCCGATACACTGTACTTGCTGGGAACAGACGCGAGTGCTATTTGCACTGTATATGGCATTTGGAGCGCAACAGTGACTCTTCTTACCAGAAAACAACTCCTTGCTCATCGGACCAGAAACTGCATGTGATTCCACTCCATTTAGGACTGGGAAACAAACGCTAGCTCGCCTTACAAGAAACACACTCTGCTTTAGAGAAAAGAGCACTCTTCTACTCTACTGTGTTTCCTATGGGGTCAAAACAGTGAGCTTGCTCAGACCAAAGAACTGTGTTTCCTACACACACGGACCATATCTAGTTCAGCTCTGCTTAGGAAACTGAGAAGAACAGTATCTCCTCTTCAGTCCAATACATTGTACTTGCTGGGAACAGACGCCAGTGCTATTTGTCCTGTGTAGGGCAATGGCAGCGCAATATTGACTCTTCTTACCAGAAAACAACTCTTGCTCGTCGGACCAGAAACTGCATGGGATTCAATTCCATTTAGCACTGGGAAACAAATGCTAGCTTGCCTTACATGAAACACACTTTGCTTTTGAGAAAAGAGAACTCTTCTACTCTACTGAGTTTCTATGGGGTCCAAACTGTGAGGTTGCTCAGAAAAGAACTGTGCTTCCTACACACACGGCCATATCTAGTTCAAGTCTGCTTAGGAACCTGACAAGAACAGTAGATCCTCTTTCCGTCAATACACTGTACTTGCTGGAAAAGACGCCAGTGCTATTTGTCCTGGGTATGGCAATGGCAGCACAATAGTGACTCTTCTTACCAGAAAACAACTCTTGTTTGTAGACCAGAAACTGCATGTGATTCAACTCCATATTGGACTGGGAAAAAAACGCTAGCTCGCCTTACAGGAAACACACTCTGCTTTTGAGAAAAGAGCACTCTTCTACTCTACTGTGTTTCCTATTGGGGTCCAAACAGTGAGCTTGCTCAGAACAAAAGAACTGTGCTTCCTACACACACGGCCATATCTAGTTCAACTCTCCTTAGGAAACTGACAAGAACAGTAGCTCCTATTCAGTCCAATACACTGCACTTGCTGGAACAGACGCGAGTGCTATTTGCACTGTGTATGGCAATGGGAGCACAATAGTAACTTTCCTTACCAGAAAACAACTCTTGCTCATAGGACCGGAAACTGCCTCTGATTGAACTCCATTTAGGACTGGGAAACAAACGCTAGCTCGCCTTACAAGAAACACACTCTGCTTTTGAGAAAAGAGCACACTTCTACTCTACTGTGTTTCCTATGAGGTCCGAACAGTGAGCTTGCTCAGAACAAAAAAAAAAAAAACGTGATTCCTCCACACACCGCCACACCTAGTTCAATTCTGCTTAGGAACCTGAGAAGAAAAGTAGATCCTCTTCAGTCCAATACACTGTACTGCTGGGAACAGACCACAGTGCTATTTGTCCTGTGTACGGCAATGGCAGCGCAATAGTGACTCTTCTTACAATAAAACAACTCTTGCTCGTAGGACCAGAAACTGCATGTGATTCAACTCCAATTTGGACTGATAAACAAACGCTAGCTCGCCTTACAAGAAACACACTCTGCTTTTGAGAAAGAGCACTCTTCTACTCTACTGTGTTTCCTATGGGGTCCAAACAGTGAGCTTGCTCAGAACAAAAGAACTGTGCTTCCTACACACACGGATCATATCTAGTTCAAGTCTGCTTAGGAAACTGACAAGAACAGTAGATCCTCTTCAGTCCGATACACTGTACTTGCTGGAAGAGACGCCAGTGCTATTTGTCCTGTGTATAGCAATGGCAGGGCGCAATATTGACTCTTCTTACCAGAAAACAACTCTTGCTCGTCGGACCAGAATCTGCATGGGATTCAACGCCATTTAGCACTGGGAAACAAATGCTAGCTTGCCTTACATGAAACACACTTTGCTTTTGAGAAAAGAGCACTCTTCTACTCTACTGAGTTTCCTATGGGGTCCAAACTGTGAGCTTGCTCAGAACAAAAGAACTGTGCTTCCTACACACACGGCCATATCTAGTTCAAGTCTGCTTAGGAACCTGACAATAACAGTAGATCCTCTTCAGTCCAATACACTGTACTTGCTGGGAAGAGACGCCAGTGCTATTTGTCCTGTGTATGGCATTGGCAGCGCAATAGTGACTCTTCGTACCAGAAAACATCTCTTGCTCGTAGGACCAGAAACTGCCTGTGACTCAACTCCATTTTAGGACTGGGAAACAAACGCGAGCTCGCCTTACAAGAACACACAGCACTCTGCTTTTGAGAAAAGAGCACTCTTCTACTCTACTGTGTTTCCCTATGGGGTCCAAACAGTGAGCTTGCTCAGAACAAAAGAACTGTGATTCCTACACACACCAACCATATCTAGTTCAACTCTCCTTAGAAAACTGACAAGAACACTAGCTCCTCTTCAGTCCAATACACTGCACTTGCTGGGAACAGACGAGAGTGCTATTTGCACTGTGTATGGCAATGGTCGCACAATAGTAACTTTCCTTACCAGAAAACAACTCTTGCTCATAGGACCGGAAACTGCCTGTGATTGAACTCCATTTAGGACTGGGAAACAAACGCTAGCTCGCCTTACAAGAAACACACTCTGCTTTTGAGAAAGAGCACTATGCTACTCTACTGTGTTTCCTATGAGGTCCGAACAAGTGAGCTTGCTCAGAACAAAAAAAACGTGATTCCTACACACACTGCCACACCTAGTTCAATTCTGCTTAGGAACCTGAGAAGAAAAGTAGATCCTCTTCAGTCAAATACACTGTACTGCTGGGAACAGGACAACAGTGCTATTTGTCCTGTGTATGGCAATGGCAGCGCAATAGTGACTCTTCTTACCATAAAACAACTCTTGCTCGTAGGACCAGAAACTGCATGTGATTCAACTCCAATTTGGACTGGGAAACAAACGCTAGCTTGCCTTATAAGAAACACACTCTGCTTTTGAGAAAAGAGCACTCTTCTACTCTACTGTGTTTCCTATGGTGTCCAAACAGTGAGCTTGCTCAGAACAAAAGAACTGTGCTTCCTACACACACCGGACCATATCTAGTTCAGCTCTGCTTAAGAAACTGACAAGAACAGTAGCTCCTCTTCATTCCAATACACTGTACTTGCTGGGAACAGACGCCAGTGCTATTTTGTCCTGTGTAGGGCAATGGCAGCGCAATAATGACTCTTCTTACCAGAAAACAACTCTTGCTCGTAGGACCAGAAACTGCATGGATTCAACTCCCATTTAGGACTGGAAACAAACGCTAGCTCGCCTGACAAGAAACACACTCTGCTTTTGAGAAAAGAGGACTCTTCTACTCTACAGAGTTTCCTATGGGGTCCAAACAGTGAGCTTGCTCAGAACAAAAGAACTCTGCTTCCTACACACACCGACCATATCTAGTTCAACTCTGCTTAGGAAACTGACAAGAACAGTAGCTCCTATTCAGTCCAATACACTGTACTTCCTGGGAACAGACGCGAGTGCTATTTGCACTGTGTATGGCAATGGGAGCTCAATAGTTACTTTCCTTACCAGAAAACAACTCTTGCTCGTAGGAACAGAAACTGCATGGGATTCAACTCCATTTAGGACTGGGAAACAAACGCTAGCTCGCCTTACAAGAAACACACTCTGCTTTTGAGAAAAGAGCACAATTCTACTCTACTGTGTTTCCTATGGGGTCCGAACAGTGAACTTGCTCAGGACAAAAGAACTGTGCTTCCTACACACACCGACCATATCTAGTTCAACTCTGCTTAGGAAACGGACAAGAACAGTAGCTCCTCTTCAGTCCGATACACTGTATTTGTAGGGAACAGACACGAGTGCTATTTGCACTGTGTATGGCAATGGGAGCTCAATAGTTACTTTCCTTACCAGAAAACAACTCTTGCTCGTAGGAACAGAAACTGCATGGGATTCAACTCCATTTAGGACTGGGAAACAAACGCTAGCTCGCCTTACAAGAAACACACTCTGCTTTTAAGAAAAGAGCACTCTTCTACTCTACTGTGTTTCCTATAGGGCCAGAACAGTGAGCTTGCTCAGAACAAAAGAACTGTGCTTCCTACACACGGGCCATATCTAGTTCAACTCTGCTTAGGAAACTGACAAGAACAGTAGCTCCTATTCAGTCCAATACACTGTACTTGCTGGGAACAGACGCGAGTGCTCTTTGCACTGTGTATTGCATTTGGATCGCAATAGTGACTCTGCTTACCAGAAAACAACTCTTGCTCGTAGGACCAAAAACTGCCTGTGACTCAACTACATTTAGGACTGGGAAACAAACGCGAGCTCGCCTTACAGGAAACACACTCTGCTTTAGAGAAAAGAGCACTCTTCTACTCTACTGTGTTCCCTATGGGGTCCGAACAGTGAGCTTGCTCAGAACAAAAAAACTGTGCTTCCTACACACAAGGCCATATCTAGTTCAAGTCTGATTAGGAACCTGACAACAACAGTAGATCCTCTTTCGTCCAATACACTGTACTTGCTTGGAAAAGACGCCAGTGCTATTTGTCCTGTGTATGGCAATGGCAGCGCAATAGTGACTCTTCTTACCAAAAAACATCTCTTGCTTGTAGGACCAGAAACTCCATGTGATTCAACTCCATTTAGGACTGGGAAACAAACGCTAGCTCGCATTACAAGAAACACACTCTGCTTTTGAGAAAAGAGCACTCTTCTACTCTACTGTGTTTCCTTGGGGTCCAAACAGTGAGCTTGCTCAGAACAAAAGAACTGTGTTTCCTACACACAGGGACCATATCTATTTCAAGTCTGCTTAGGAAACTGACAAGAACAGTAGCTCCTATTCAGTCCGATACACTGTACTTGCTGGGAACAGACGCGAGTGCTATTTGCACTGTATATGGAATTTGGGGCGCAACAGTGACTCTTCTTACCAGAAAACAACTCTTGCTCGTCGGACCAGAAACTGCGTGTGATTCCACTCCATTTAGGACTGGGAAACAAACGCTAGCTCGCCTTACAAGAAACACACTCTGCTTTAGAGAAAAGAGCACTCTTCTACTCTACTGTGTTTCCTATGGGGTCCAAACAGCGAGCTTGCTCAGAACAAAAGAACTGTTCTTCCTACACACAGGGACCATATCTAGTTCAGCTCTGCTTAGGAAACTGACAAGAACAGTAGCTCCTCTTCAGTCCAATACATTGTACTTGCTGGGAATAGACGCCAGTGCTATTTGTCCTGTGTAGGGCAATGGCAGCGCAATATTGTCTCTTCTTACCAGAAAAAAACTCTTGCTCGTCGGACCAGAATCTGCATGGGATTCAACTCCATTTAGCACTGGGAAACAAATGCTAGCTTGCCTTACATGAAACACACTTTCCTTTTGAGAAAAGAGCACTCTTCTACTCTACTGAGTTTCCTATGGGGTCCAAACTGTGAGCTTGCTCAGAACAAAAGAACTGGGCTTCCTACACACACGGCCATATCTAGTTCAAGTCTGCTTAGGAACCTGACAAGAACAGTAGATCCTCTTCAGTCCAATACACTGTACTTGCTGGGAAGAGACGCCAGTGCTATTTGTCCTGTGTATGGCAATGGCAGCGCAATAGTGACTCTTCTTACCAGAAAACATCTCTTGCTCGTAGGACCAGAAACTGCCTGTGACTCAACTCCATTTAGGACTGGGAAACAAACGTGAGCTCGCCTTACAAGAAACACACTCTGCTTTAGAGAAAAGAGCACTCTTCTACTCTACTGTGTTTCCTATGGGCTTAGAACAGTGAGCCTGCTCAGAACAAAAAAACTGTGCTTCCTACACACACGGCCATATCTAGTTCAAATCTGCTTAGGAACCTGACAAGAACAGTAGATCCTCTTCCTTCCAATACACTGTACTTGCTGGGAAAAGACGCCAGTGCTATTTGTCCTGTGTATGGCAATGGCAGCACAATAGTGACTCTTCTTACCAAAAAACAACTCTTGTTTGTAGGACAAGAAACTGCATGTGATTCAACTCCATATTGGACTGGGAAAAAAACGCTAGCTCGCCTTACAAGAATCACACTCTGCTTTTGAGAAAAGAGCACTCTTCTCCTCTACTGTGTTTCCTATGGGGTCCAAACAGTGAGCTTGCTCAGAACAAAAGAACTGTGATTACTACACACACCGACCATATCTAGTTCAACTCTGCTTAGGAAACTGACAAGAACAGTAGCTCCTATTCAGTCCAATACACTGTACTTCCTGGGAACAGACGCGAGTGCTATTTGCACTGTGTATGGCAATGGGAGCTCAATAGTTACTTTCCTTACCAGAAAACAACTCTTGCTCGTAGGAACAGAAACTGCATGGGATTCAACTCCATTTAGGACTGGGAAACAAACGCTAGCTCGCCTTACAAGAAACACACTCTGCTTTTGAGAAAAGAGCACAATTCTACTCTACTGTGTTTCCTATGGGGTCCGAACAGTGAACTTGCTCAGAACAAAAGAACTGTGCTTCCTACACACACCGACCATATCTAGTTCAACTCTGCTTAGGAAACGGACAAGAACAGTAGCTCCTCTTCAGTCCGATACACTGTATTTGTAGGGAACAGACACGAGTGCTATTTGCACTGTGTATGGCAATGGGAGCTCAATAGTTACTTTCCTTACCAGAAAACAACTCTTGCTCGTAGGAACAGAAACTGCATGGGATTCAACTCCATTTAGGACTGGGAAACAAACGCTAGCTCGCCTTACAAGAAACACACTCTGCTTTTAAGAAAAGAGCACTCTTCTACTCTACTGTGTTTCCTATAGGGCCAGAACAGTGAGCTTGCTCAGAACAAAAGAACTGTGCTTCCTACACACGGGCCATATCTAGTTCAACTCTGCTTAGGAAACTGACAAGAACAGTAGCTCCTATTCAGTCCAATACACTGTACTTGCTGGGAACAGACGCGAGTGCTCTTTGCACTGTGTATTGCATTTGGATCGCAATAGTGACTCTGCTTACCAGAAAACAACTCTTGCTCGTAGGACCAAAAACTGCCTGTGACTCAACTACATTTAGGACTGGGAAACAAACGCGAGCTCGCCTTACAGGAAACACACTCTGCTTTAGAGAAAAGAGCACTCTTCTACTCTACTGTGTTCCCAATGGGGTCCGAACAGTGAGCTTGCTCAGAACAAAAAAACTGTGCTTCCTACACACAAGGCCATATCTAGTTCAAGTCTGATTAGGAACCTGACAACAACAGTAGATCCTCTTTCGTCCAATACACTGTACTTGCTTGGAAAAGACGCCAGTGCTATTTGTCCTGTGTATGGCAATGGCAGCGCAATAGTGACTCTTCTTACCAAAAAACATCTCTTGCTTGTAGGACCAGAAACTCCATGTGATTCAACTCCATTTAGGACTGGGAAACAAACGCTAGCTCGCATTACAAGAAACACACTCTGCTTTTGAGAAAAGAGCACTCTTCTACTCTACTGTGTTTCCTATGGGGTCCAAACAGTGAGCTTGCTCAGAACAAAAGAACTGTGTTTCCTACACACAGGGACCATATCTATTTCAAGTCTGCTTAGGAAACTGACAAGAACAGTAGCTCCTATTCAGTCCGATACACTGTACTTGCTGGGAACAGACGCGAGTGCTATTTGCACTGTATATGGAATTTGGGGCGCAACAGTGACTCTTCTTACCAGAAAACAACTCTTGCTCGTCGGACCAGAAACTGCGTGTGATTCCACTCCATTTAGGACTGGGAAACAAACGCTAGCTCGCCTTACAAGAAACACACTCTGCTTTAGAGAAAAGAGCACTCTTCTACTCTACTGTGTTTCCTATGGGGTCCAAACAGCGAGCTTGCTCAGAACAAAAGAACTGTTCTTCCTACACACAGGGACCATATCTAGTTCAGCTCTGCTTAGGAAACTGACAAGAACAGTAGCTCCTCTTCAGTCCAATACATTGTACTTGCTGGGAATAGACGCCAGTGCTATTTGTCCTGTGTAGGGCAATGGCAGCGCAATATTGACTCTTCTTACCAGAAAAAAACTCTTGCTCGTCGGACCAGAATCTGCATGGGATTCAACTCCATTTAGCACTGGGAAACAAATGCTAGCTTGCCTTACATGAAACACACTTTCCTTTTGAGAAAGAGCACTCTTCTACTCTACTGAGTTTCCTATGGGGTCCAAACTGTGAGCTTGCTCAGAACAAAAGAACTGGGCTTCCTACACACACGGCCATATCTAGTTCAAGTCTGCTTAGGAACCTGACAAGAACAGTAGATCCTCTTCAGTCCAATACACTGTACTTGCTGGGAAGAGACGCCAGTGCTATTTGTCCTGTGTATGGCAATGGCAGCGCAATAGTGACTCTTCTTACCAGAAAACATCTCTTGCTCGTAGGACCAGAAACTGCCTGTGACTCAACTCCATTTAGGACTGGGAAACAAACGCGAGCTCGCCTTACAAGAAACACACTCTGCTTTAGAGAAAAGAGCACTCTTCTACTCTACTGTGTTTCCTATGGGCTTAGAACAGTGAGCTTGCTCAGAACAAAAAAACTGTGCTTCCTACACACACGGCCATATCTAGTTCAAATCTGCTTAGGAACCTGACAAGAACAGTAGATCCTCTTCCTTCCAATACACTGTACTTGCTGGGAAAAGACGCCAGTGCTATTTGTCCTGTGTATGGCAATGGCAGCACAATAGTGACTCTTCTTACCAAAAAACAACTCTTGTTTGTAGGACAAGAAACTGCATGTGATTCAACTCCATATTGGACTGGGAAAAAAACGCTAGCTCGCCTTACAAGAATCACACTCTGCTTTTGAGAAAAGAGCACTCTTCTCCTCTACTGTGTTTCCTATGGGGTCCAAACAGTGAGCTTGCTCAGAACAAAAGAACTGTGATTACTACACACACCGACCATATCTAGTTCAACTCTCCTTAGGAAACTGACAAGAACAGTAGCTCCTCTTCAGTCCAATACACTGCACTTGCTGGGAACAGACGAGAGTGCTATTTGCACTGTGTATGGCAATGGGAGCACAATAGTAACTTTCCTTACCAGAAAACAACTCTTGCTCATAGGACCGGAAACTGCCTGTGATTGAACTCCATTTAGGACTGGGAAACAAATGCTAGCTCGCCTTACAAGAAACACACTCTGCTTTTGAGAAAAGAGCACTATGCTACTCTACTGTGTTTCCTATGAGGTCCGAACAGTGAGCTTGCTCAGAACAAAAAAAAAAACGTGATTCCTACACACACCGCCACACCTAGTTCAATTCTGCTTAGGAACCTGAGAAGAAAAGTAGATCCTCTTCAGTCCAATACACTGTACTGCTGGGAACAGACAACAGTGCTATTTGTCCTGTGTACGGAAATGGCAGCGCAATAGTGACTCTTCTTACCATAAAACAACTCTTTCTGGTAGGACCAGAAACTGCATGTGATTCATCTCCAATTTGGAATGATAAACAAACGCTAGCTCGCCTTACAAGAAACACACTCTGCTTTTGAGAAAAGAGCACTCTTCTACTCTACTGTGTTTCCTATGGGGTCCAAACAGTGAGCTTGCTCAGAACAAAAGAACTGTGCTTCCTACACACAGGGATCATATCTAGTTCAGCTCTGCTTAGGAAACTGACAAGAACAGTAGCTCCTCTTCAGTCCAATACACTGTACTTGCTGGGAATAGACGCCAGTGCTATTTGTCCTGTGTATGGCAATGGCAGCACAATAGTGACTCTTCTTACCATAAAACAACTCTTGCTCATAGGACCAGAAACTGCATGTGATTCAACTCCGTTTAGGACTGGGAAACAAACGCTAGCTCTCCTTACAAGAAACACACTCTGCTTTAGAGAAAAGAGCACTCTTCTACTCTACTGTGTTTCCTATGGGGCCAGAACAGTGAGCTTGCTCAGAACAAAAGAACTGTGCTTCCTACACACACCGACCATATCTAGTTCAACTCTGCTTAGGAAACTGACAAGAACAGTAGCTCCACTTCAGTCCGATACACTGTATTTGCTGGTAACAGACGCGAGTGCTATTTGCACTGTGTATGGCAATGGGAGCTCAATAGTTACTTTCCTTACCAGAAAACAACTCTTGCTCGTAGGAACAGAAACTGCATGGGATTCAACTCCACTTAGGACTGGGAAACAAACGCTAGCTCGCCTTACAAGAAACACACTCTGCTTTTGAGAAAAGAGCACAATTCTACTCTACTGTGTTTCCTATGGGGTCCGAACAGTGAGCTTGCTCAGAACAAAAAGAACTGTGCTTCCTACACACACCGACCATATCTAGTTCAACTCTGCTTAGGAAACGGACAAGAACAGTAGCTCCTCTTCAGTCCGATACACTGTATTTGCAGGGAACAGACGCGAGTGCTATTTGCACTGTGTATGGCAATGGGAGCTCAATAGTTACTTTCCTTACCAGAAAACAACTCTTGCTCGTAGGAACAGAAACTGCATGGGATTCAACTCCAATTAGGACTGGGAAACAAACGCTAGCTTGCCTTACAAGAAACACACTCTGCTTTTAAGAAAAGAGCACTCTTCTACTCTACTGTGTTTCCTATAGGGCCAGAAAAGTGAGCTTGCTCAGAACAAAAGAACTGTGCTTCCTACACACGGGCCATATCTAGTTCAACTCTGCTTAGGAAACTGACAGGAACAGTAGCTCCTATTCAGTCCAATACACTGTAGTTGCTTGGAAAAGACGCCAGTGCTATTTGTCCTGTGTATGGCAATGGCAGCGCAATACTGACTCTTCTTACCAAAAAACATCTCTTGCTTGTAGGACCAGAAACTCCATGTGATTCAACTCCATTTAATTCTGGGAAACAAACGCTAGCTCGCCTTACAAGAAACACACTCTGCTTTTGAGAAAAGAGCACTCTTCTACTCTACTGTGTTTCCTATGGGGTCCAAACAGTGAGCTTGCTCAGAACAAAAGAACTGTGCTTCCTACAAACACAGACCATATCTATTTCAAGTCTGCTTAGGAAACTGACAAGAACAGTAGCTCCTATTCAGTCCGATATACTGTACTTGCTGGGAACAGACGCGAGTGCTATTTGCACTGTATATGGAATTTGGGGCGCAACAGTGACTCTTCTTACCAGAAAACAACTCTTGCTCGTCGGACCAGAAACTGCATGTGATTCCACTCCATTTAGGACTGGGAAACAAACGCTAGCTCGCCTTACAAGAAACACACTCTGCTTTAAAGAAAAGAGCACTCTTCTACTCTTCTGTGTTTCCTATGGGGTCCAAACAGTGAGCTTGCTCAGAACAAAAGAACTGTTCTTCCTACACACACGGACCATATCTAGTTCAGCTCTGCTTAGGAAACTGACAAGAACAGTAGCTCCTCTTCAGTCCAATACACTGTACTTGCTGGGAACAGACGCCAGTGCTATTTGTCCTGTGTATGGCAATGGCAGCACAATAGTGACTCTTCTTACCATAAAACAACTCTTGCTCGTAGGACCAGAAACTGCATATGATTCAACTCCGTTTAGGACTGGGAAACAAACGCTAGCTCTCCTTACAAGAAACACACTCTGCTTTAGAGAAAAGAGCACTCTTCTACTCTACTGTGTTTCCTATGGGGCCAGAACAGTGAGCTTGCTCAGAACAAAAGAACTGTGCTTCCTACACATACCGACCATATCTAGTTCAACTCTGCTTAGGAAACTGACAAGAACAGTAGCTCCACTTCAGTCCGATACACTGTATTTGCTGGTAACAGACGCGAGTGCTATTTGCACTGTGTATGGCAATGGGAGCTCAATAGTTACTTTCCTTACCAGAAAACAACTCTTGCTCGTAGGAACAGAAACTGCATGGGATTCAACTCCACTTAGGACTGGGAAACAAACGCTAGCTCGCCTTACAAGAAACACACTCTGCTTTTGAGAAAAGAGCACAATTCTACTCTACTGTGTTTCCTATGGGGTCCGAACAGTGAGCTTGCTCAGAACAAAAAGAACTGTGCTTCCTACACACACCGACCATATCTAGTTCAACTCTGCTTAGGAAACGGACAAGAACAGTAGCTCCTCTTCAGTCCGATACACTGTATTTGCAGGGAACAGACGCGAGTGCTATTTGCACTGTGTATGGCAATGGGAGCTCAATAGTTACTTTCCTTACCAGAAAACAACTCTTGCTCGTAGGAACAGAAACTGCATGGGATTCAACTCCAATTAGGACTGGGAAACAAACGCTAGCTCGCCTTACAAGAAACACACTCTGCTTTTAAGAAAAGAGCACTCTTCTACTCTACTGTGTTTCCTATAGGGCCAGAAAAGTGAGCTTGCTCAGAACAAAAGAACTGTGCTTCCTACACACGGGCCATATCTAGTTCAACTCTGCTTAGGAAACTGACAGGAACAGTAGCTCCTATTCAGTCCAATACACTGTAGTTGCTTGGAAAAGACGCCAGTGCTATTTGTCCTGTGTATGGCAATGGCAGCGCAATACTGACTCTTCTTACCAAAAAACATCTCTTGCTTGTAGGACCAGAAACTCCATGTGATTCAACTCCATTTAGGTCTGGGAAACAAACGCTAGCTCGCCTTACAAGAAACACACTCTGCTTTTGAGAAAAGAGCACTCTTCTACTCTACTGTGTTTCCTATGGGGTCCAAACAGTGAGCTTGCTCAGAACAAAAGAACTGTGCTTCCTACAAACACAGACCATATCTATTTCAAGTCTGCTTAGGAAACTGACAAGAACAGTAGCTCCTATTCAGTCCGATACACTGTACTTGCTGGGAACAGACGCGAGTGCTATTTGCACTGTATATGGAATTTGGGGCGCAACAGTGACTCTTCTTACCAGAAAACAACTCTTGCTCGTCGGACCAGAAACTGCATGTGATTCCACTCCATTTAGGACTGGGAAACAAACGCTAGCTCGCCTTACAAGAAACACACTCTGCTTTAGAGAAAAGAGCACTCTTCTTCTCTTCTGTGTTTCCTATGGGGTCCAAACAGTGAGCTTGCTCAGAACAAAAGAACTGTTCTTCCTACACACACGGACCATATCTAGTTCAGCTCTGCTTAGGAAACTGACAAGAACAGTAGCTCCTCTTCAGTCCAATACATTGTACTTGCTGGGAATAGACGCCAGTGCTATTTGTCCTGTGTAGGGCAATGGCAGCGCAATATTGACTCTTCTTACCAGAAAACAACTCTTGCTCGTCGGACCAGAATCTGCATGGGATTCAACTCCATTTAGCACTGGGAAACAAATGCTAGCTTGCCTTACATGAAACACACTTTGCTTTTGAGAAAAGAGCACTCTTCTACTCTACTGAGTTTCCTATGGGGTCCAAACTGTGAGCTTGCTCAGAACAAAAGAACTGTGCTTCCTACACACACGGCCATATCTAGTTCAAGTCTGCTTAGGAACCTGACAAGAACAGTAGATCCTCTTCAGTCCAATACACTGTACTTGCTGGGAAGAGACGCCAGTGCTATTTGTCCTGTGTATGGCAATGGCAGCGCAATAGTGACTCTTCTTACCAGAAAACATCTCTTGCTCATAGGACCAGAAACTGCCTGTGACTCAACTCCATTTAGGACTGGAAAACAAACGCGAGCTCGCCTTACAAGAAACACAGTCTGCTTTAGAGAAAAGAGCACTCTTCTACTCTACTGTGTTTCCTATGGGGTCCAAACAGTGAGCTTGCTCAGAACAAAAGAACTGTGATTCCTACACACACCGACCATATCTAGTTCAACTCTCCTTAGGAAACTGACAAGAACAGTAGCTCCTCTTCAGTCCAATACACTGCACTTGCTGGGAACAGACGAGAGTGCTATTTGCACTGTGTATGGCAATGGGAGCACAATAGTAACTTTAATTACCAGAAAACAACTCTTGCTCATAGGACCGGAAACTGCCTGTGATTGAACTCCATTTAGGACTGGGAAACAAACGCTAGCTCGCCTTACAAGAAACACACTCTGCTTTTGAGAAAAGAGCACTATGCTACTCTACTGTGTTTCCTATGAGGTCCGAACAGTGAGCTTGCTCAGAACAAAAAAAAACGTGATTCCTACACACACTGCCACACCTAGTTCAATTCTGCTTAGGAACCTGAGAAGAAAAGTAGATTCTCTTCAGTCAAATACACTGTACTGCTGGGAACAGACAACAGTGCTATTTGTCCTGTGTATGGCAATGGCAGCACAATAGTGACTCTTCTTACCATAAAACAACTCTTGCTCGTAGGACCAGAAACTGCATGTGATTCAACTCCAATTTGGACTGGGAAACAAACGCTAGCTTGCCTTACAAGAAACACACTCTGCTTTTGAGAAAAGAGCACTCTTCTACTCTACTGTGTTTCCTATGGTGTCCAAACAGTGAGCTTGCTCAGAACAAAAGAACTGTGCTTCCTACACACACGGACCATATCTAGTTCAGCTCTGCTTAAGAAACTGACAAGAACAGTAGCTCCTCTTCATTCCAATACACTGTACTTGCTGGGAACAGACGCCAGTGCTATTTGTCCTGTGTAGGGCAATGGCAGCGCAATAATGACTCTTCTTACCAGAAAACAACTCTTGCTCATAGGACCAGAAACTGCATGGGATTCAACTCCATTTAGGACTGGGAAACAAACGCTAGCTTGCCTGACAAGAAACACACTCTGCTTTTGAGAAAAGAGGACTCTTCTACTCTACTGAGTTTCCTATGGGGTCCAAACAGTGAGCTTGCTCAGAACAAAAGAACTCTGCTTCCTACACACGGGTCATATCTAGCTCAACTCTGCTTAGGAAACTGACCAGAACAGTAGCTCCTATTCAGTCCAATACACTGTACTTGCTGGGAACAGACGCGAGTGCTATTTGCACTGTGTATTGCATTTGGAGCACAATAGTGACTCTTCTTACCGGAAAACAACTCTTGCTCGTAGGACCAAAAACTGCCTGTATCTCAACTCCATTTAGGACTGGGGAACAAACGCGAGCTCGCCTTATAAGAAACACAATCTGCTTTAGAGAAAAAAGCACTCTTCTACTCTACTGTGTTCCCTATGTGGTCCAAACAGTGAGCTTGCTCAGAACAAAAGAACTGTGCTTCCTAAACATGCGGGCCATATCTAGTTCAACTCTGCTTAGGAAACTGACAAGAACAGTAGTTCCTCTTCAGTCCGATACACTGTACTTGCTGGGAACAGAGGCCATTGCTATTTGCACTGTGTATGGCAATGGGAGCGCAATAGAGACTTTCCTTACCAAAAAACAACTCTTTATCGTAGGACCAGAAACTGCATGTGATTCAACTCCATATAGGTCTGGGAAACAAATTCTAGCTCGCCTTACAAGAAACACAATCTGCTTTTGAGAAAAGAGCACTCTTCTACTCTACTGTGTTTCTTATAGGGCCAGAACAGTGAGCTTGCTCAGAACAAAAGAACTGTGATTCCTACACACATGGCCATATCTAGTTCAACTTTGCTTAGGAACCTGACAAGAACAGTAGATCCTCTTCAGTCCAATACACTGTACATGCTGGGAACAGACGCGTGTGCTATTGGCCCTTTGTATGACAATGGGAGCACAATAGTGACTCTTCTTACCAGAAAACAACTCTTGCTCGTAGGACCAGAAACTGCATGTGATTCATCTCCATTTAGGAGTGGGATACAAACACTAACTCGACTTACAAGAAACACATTCTGATTTAGAGAAAAAAGCACTCTTCTACTCTATTGTGTTTCCTAAGATGTCCGAACTGTGAACTTGCTCAGAACAAAAGAACTGTGCTTCCTACACACACGGCCATATCTAGTTCAATTCTGCTTAGGAACCTGACAAGAACAGTAGATCCTCTTCAGTCCAATACACTGTACTGCTGGGAACAGACAACAGTGCTATTTGTCCTGTGTATGGCAATGGCAGCACAATAGTGACTCTTCTTACCATAATACAACTCTTGCTCGTAGGACCAGAAACTGCATGTGATTCAACTCCATTTAGGACTGGGAAACAAACGCTAGCTCGCCTTACAAGAAACACACTCTGCTTTAGAGAAAAGAGCACTCTTCTACTCTACTGTGTTTCCTATGGTGTCCAAACAGTGAGCTTGCTCAGAACAAAAGAACTGTGCTTCCTACACACACGGACCATATCTAGTTCAGCTCTGCTTAGGAAACTGACAAGAACAGTAGCTCCTCTTCAGTCCGATACACTGTACTTCCTGGGAACAGACGGGACTGCTATTTGCACTGTGTATGGCTATTGGAGCACAATAGTGACTCGTCTTACCAGAAAACAACTCTTGCTCGTAGGACAAAAAACTGCATGTGACTCAACTCCATTTAAGACTGAGAAACAATTGCTAGCTCACCTTCCAAGAAACACTCTCTGCTTTTGAGAAAAGAGCACTCTTCTACTCTACTGTGTTTCCTATGGGTTCCGAACAGTGAGCTTGCTCAGAACAAAAAAAACTGTGCTTCCTACACACACGGCCATATCTAGTTCAAGTCTGCTTAGGAACCTGACAAGAACAGTAGATCCTCTTCAGTCCAATACACTGTACTTGCCGTGAAAACACGCCAGTGTTATTTGTCCTGTGTATGGCAAAGGCAGCGCAATAGTGACTCTTCTTACCAGAAAACAACTCTTGCTTGTAGGACCAGAAACTGCATGTGATTCAAGTCCATTTAGGACTGGGAAACAAACGCTAGCTCGCCCTACAAGAAACACGCTCTGCTTTGAGAAAAGAGCACTCTTCTACTCTACTATGTTTCCTATGGGGTCCAAACAGTGAGCTTGCTCACAACAAAAGAACTGTGCTTCCTACACATGCAGGACATATCTCCTTCAACTCTGCTTAGGAAACTGACAAGAACAGTAGCTCCTATTCAGTCCGATACACTGTACTTGCTGGGAACAGACGTGAGTGCTATTTGCACTGTGTATGGCAATGGGAGCACAATAGTGACTTTCCTTACCAGAAAACAACTCTTGTTCGTAGGACCAGAAACTGCATGGGATTCAACTCCATATAGGACTGGAAAACAAATGCTAGCTCCCCTTACAAGAAACACAATCTGCTTTTGAGAAAAGAGCACTCTTCTACTCTACTGTGATTATTATAGAGCCAGACAGTGAGCTTGCTCAGAACAAAAGAACTGTGCTTCCTACACACACGGTCATATCTAGTTCAACTCTGCTTAGGAAACTGACAAGAACAGTAGCTCCTATTCAGTCCAATACACTGTAATTGCTGGGAACAGACGCGAGTGCTATTTGCACTGTGTATGGCAATGGGAGCGCAATAGTGACTTTCCTTACCAGAAAACAACTCTTGCTTGTAGGACCAGAAACTGCATGTGATTCAACTCCATTTAGGACTGGGAAACAAACGTCAGCTCGCCTTACAAGAAACAAACTCTGCTTTATTGAAAAGAGCACTCTTCTACTCTACTGTGTTTCCTATAGGGCCAGAACAGTGAGCTTGCTCAGAACAAAAGAACTGTGCTTCCTACACACGGGCCATATCTAGTTCAACTCTGCTTAGGAAACTGACAAGAACAGTAGCTCCTCTTCAGTCCAATACACTGTCTTGCTCGGAATAGACGCCAGGTCTATTTGCACTGTGTATGGCAAAGGGAGCACAATAGTGACTCTTCTTACCAGAAAACATCTCTTGCTCTTAGGACCAGAAACTGCATGGGATTCAACTCCTTTTAGGACTGGGAAACAAACGCTAGCTCGCCTTACAAGAAACACACTCTGCTTTTGAGAAAAGAGCAGTCTTCTACTCTACTGTGTTTCTTATGCGGTCCGAACAGAGAGCTTGCTCAGAACAAAAGAACTGTGCTTCCTACATCCGGGCCATATCTAGTTCAACTCTGCTTAGGAAACTGACAAGAGAATTAGCTCCTCTTCAGTCCAATACACTGTACTTGCTGAGAACAGATGCAAGTGCTATTTGCACTGTGTATGGCATGGGAGCGCAATAGTGTCTTTCCTTACTTGAAAGCAACTCTTGCGTGTCCGACCAAAAACTGCATGTGATTCAAGTCCATATAGGACTGGGAAACAAACGCTAGCTCGCCTTACAAGAAACAAAATCTGCTTTTGAGGAAAGAGCACTATTCTACTCTACTGTGTTTCCTATGGTGTCCGAACAGTGAGCTTGCTCAGAACAAAAGAACTGTGCTTCCTACACACACAGGCCATATCTAGTTCAACTCTGCTTAGGAAACTGACAAAACGGGAGCTCCTCTTCAGTCCAATGCACTGTACTAGCTGGGAACAGACGCGAGTGCTATTTGCACTGTGTATAGCAATAGGAGCGCAATAGTGACTTTTCTTATCGGAAAACACCTCTTGCTCATAGGACCAGAAACTGCACGGGATTCAACTCCATTTCTGACTGGAAACAAACTCTAGTTCGCCTTACAAGAAACACACTCTGCTTTTGAGAAAAGAGCACTCTTCTACTCTTCTGTGTTTCCTATGTGGTCCGAACAGTGAGCTTGCTCAGAACAAAAGAACTGTGCTTCCTACACACAGGGGCCATATCTAGTTCAACTCTGCTTAGGAAACTGACAAGAACAGTAGCTCCGCTTCAGTCCAATACACTCTACTTGCTGGGAACAGATGCGAGTGCTATTTGCACAGTGTATGGAAATGGGAGCGCAATAGTGTCTTTCCTTACCAGAAAACAAATCTTGCTCATAGGACCAAAAACTGCATGTGATTCAACTCCATTTAGGACTGGGAAACAAAAGCTAGCTCGCCTTTCAAGAAACACCCTCTGCTTTTGAGAAAAGAGCACTCTTCTACTCTACTGTGTTTCCTATAGGGCCAGAACAGTGAGTTTGCTCAGAACAAAAGAACTGTGCTTCCAACAAATACGGCCATATCTAGTTCAATTCTGCTTAGGAAACTGACAAGAACAGTAGATCCTCTTCAGTCCAATACACTGTACATGCTGGGAACAGACGCCAGTGCTATTTGCCCTGTGTATGACAATGGGAGCGCAATAGTGACTCTTCTTACCAGAAAGCAACTCTTGCTCGTAGGACAAGAAATTGCATGTGATTCAACTACTTTTTTGACTGGGAAACAAACGCTATCTCGCCTTACAAGAAACACACTCTGCTTTTGAGAAAAGAGCACTCTTCTACTCTACTGTATTTCCTATGGGGTCCGAACAGTGAGCTTGCTCAGAAGAAAAGAACTGTGCTTCCTACACACACGGGCCATATCTAGTTCAACTCTGCTTAGGAAACTGACAAGAACGGTAGATGCTCCTCAGTCGAATACACTGTCCTAGCTGGGAACAGACGCGAGTGCTATTTGTACTGTGTATGGCAATAGGAGCGCAATAGTGACTCTTCTTATCAGAAAACAACTCTTGCTGGTAGGACCAGAAACTGCATGGGATTCAACTCTATTTAGGACTGGGAAACAAACGATAGCTCGACTTACAAGAAACAAACTCTGGATTGAGAAAGGAGCACTCTTCTACTCTAATGTGTTTCCTATAGGGCCGGAAAAGTGAGCATTCTCAGAACAAAAGAACTGTGCTTCCTACACACACGGTCCATATCTAGTTAAACTCTGCTTAGGAAACTGACAAGAACAGAAGATCCTCTTCAGTCCAATACACTGTACATGCTGGGAACAGATGCCAGTGTGATTTGCCCTGTGTATGACAATAGGAGCGCAATAGTGACTCTTCTTACCAGAAAACAACTCTTGCTCGTAGGACAAGAAACTGCATGTGATTCAACTCCATTTAGGACTGGGAAACAAACGCTAGCTCGCCTTACAAGAAACACACTCTGCTTTTGAGAAAAGAGAACTCTTCTACTCTACTGTGTATCCTATGGGGACAGAACAGTGAGCTTGCTCAGAACAACAGAACTGTGCCTCCTCCACACACGGGCCATATCTAGTTCAACTCTGCTTTGGAAACTGACAAGAACAGTAGCTCCACTTCAGTCCAATACACTGTACATGCATGGAACAGACGCCAGTGCTATTTGTCCTCTGTATGACAATGGGAGCTCAATAGTGACTCTTCTTATCAGAAAACACCTCTTGCTCATAGGACCAGAAACTGCATGGGATTCAACTCCATTTCTGACTGGGAAACAAACACTAGCTCGCCTTACAAGAAACACACTCTGCTTTTGAGAAAAGAGCACTCTTCTACTCTACTGTATTTCCTATGTGGTCCGAACAGTGTGCTTGCTCAGAACAAAAGAACTGTGCTTCCTACACACAGGGGCCATATCTAGTTCAACTCTGCTTAGGAAACTGACAAGAACAGTAGCTCCGCTTCAGTCCAATACACTGTACTTGCTGGGAATAGACGCGAGTGCTATTTGCACTGAGTATGGAAATGGGAGCGCAAGAGTCACTTTCCATACCAGAAAACAACTCTTGCTCATAGGACCAAAAACTGCATGTGATTCAACTCCATTTAGGACTGGGAAACAAACGCTAGCTCGCCTTACAAGAAACACATTCTACTTTTGAGAAAAGAGCACTCTTCTACTCTACTGTGTTTCCTGTAGGGCCAGAACAGTGAGCTTGTTCAGAACAAAAGAACTGTGCTTCATACAAATACGGCCATATCTAGTTCAATTATGCTTAGGAAACTGAAAAGAACAGTAGATCCTTTCAGTCCAATACAGTGTACATGCTGGGAACAGACGCCAGTGTTATTTGCCCTGTGAATGACAATGGGAGCACAATAGTGACTCTTCTTACCAGAAAACAACTCTTGCTCTTAGGACAAGAAACTGCATGTGATTCAACTCCATTTAGGACTGGGAAACAAACGCTAGCTCGCTTTACAAGAAACACACTCTGCTTTTGATAAAAGAGCACTCTTCTACTCTACTGTGTTTCCTATGGGGTCTGAACAGTGAGCTTGCTCAGAACAAAAGAACTGTGCTTCCTACACACAGGGGCAATATCTAGTTCAACTCTGCTTAGGAAACTGACAAGAACAGTAGCTCCGCTTCAGTCCAATACACTGTACTTGCTGGGAACAGACGCCAGTGCTATTTGCACTGTGTATGGCAATGCGAGCGCAATAATGACTTTCCTTACCAGAAAACAACTCTTGCTCATAGGACCAAAAACTGCATGTGATTCAACTCCATTTAGGACTGGGAAACAAACGCTAGCTCGCCTTACAAGAAACACACTCTGCTTTTGAGAAAAGAGCACTCTTCTACTCTTCTGTATTTCCTATGTGGTCCGAACAGTGAGCTTGCTCAGAATAAAAGAACTGTGCTTCCTACACACAGGGGCCATATCTAGTTCAACTCTGCTTAGGAAACTGACAAGAACAGTAGCTCTGCTTCAGTCCAATACACTGTACTTGCTGAGAACAGATGCGAGTGCTATTTGCACTGTGTGGAAATGGGAGCACAATAGTGACTTTCCTTACCAGAAAACAAATCGTGCTCATAGGACCAAAAACTGCATGTGATTCAACTCCATTTAGAACTGGGAAACAAACACTAGCTTGCCTTTCAAGAAACACACTATGCTTTTGAGAAAAGAGCACTCTTCTACTCTACTGTGTTTCCTACAGGGCCAGAACAGTGAGTTTGCTGAGAACAAAAGCACTGTGCTTCCAACAAATACGGCCATATCTAGTTCAATTCTGGTTAGGAAACTGACAAGAACAGTAGATCCTCTTCAGTCCAATACACTGTAGATGCTGGGAACAGACGCCAGTGCTATTTGGCCTGTGTATGACAATGGGAGCACAATAGTGACTGTTCTTACCAGAAAACAACTCTTGCTCGTAGGACAAGAAACTACATGTGATTCAACTCCATTTAGGATTGGGAAACAAACGCTAGCTCGCCTTACAAGAAACACACTCTGCTTTTGAGAAAAGAGCACTCTTCTACTCTACTGTGTATCCTATGGGGACAGAACAGTGAGCTTCCTCAGAACAACAGAACTGTGCTTCCTCCACACACGGGCCATATCTAGTTCAACTCTGCTTAGGAAACTGACAAGAACAGTAGATCCTCTTCAGTCCAATACACTGTACTTGCTGGGAACAGATGCGAGTGCTATTTGGACTGTGTATGGCAATGGGAGCGCAATAGTGACTTTCCTTACCAGAAAACAACTCTTGTTGGTAGGACCAGAAACTGCATGTGATTCAACTCCATTTAGGACTGGGAAACAAACGCTAGCTCGCTTTACAAGAAACACACTCTGCTTTTGAGGAAAGAGCACTCTTCTACTCTACTGTGTTTCCTATAGGGCCAGAACAGTGAGTTTGCTCAGAACAAAAGCACTGTGCTTCCTACAAATACGGCCATATCTAGTTCATTTATGCTTAGGAAACTTACAAGAACAGTGGATCCTCTTCAGTCCAATACACTGTACATGCTGGGAACTGACGCCAGTGCTATTTGCCCTGTGTATGACAATGGGAGCGCAATAGTGACTCTTCTTACCAGAAAACAACTCTTGCTCGTAGTACCAAAAACAGGATGTGATTCAACTCCACTTAGGACTGGGAAACAAACGCTTGCTTGCCTTACATGAAACACACTCTGCTGTTGAGAAAAGAGCACTCTTCTACTCTACTGGGTTTCCTATGGGGTCCGAACAGTGAGCTTGCTCAGAACAGAAGAACTGTGCTTCCTCCACACACGGGCCATATCTAGTTTAACTCTGCTTAGGAAACTGACAAGAACGGGAGCTCCTCTTCAGTCCAATGCACTGTACTAGCTGGGAACAGACGCGAGTGCTATTTGCACTGTGTATAGCAATAGGAGCGCAATAGTGACTTTTCTTATCGGAAAACACCTCTTGCTCATAGGACCAGAAACTGCATGGGATTCAACTCCATTTCTGACTGGAAACAAACTCTAGTTCGCCTTACAAGAAACACACTCTGCTTTTGAGAAAAGAGCACTCTTCTACTCCTCTGTGTTTCCTATGTGGTCCGAACAGTGAGCTTGCTCAGAACAAAAGAACTGTGCTTCCTACACACAGGGGCCATATCTAGTTCAACTCTGCTTAGGAAACTGACAAGAACAGTAGCTCCGCTTCAGTCGAATACACTCTACTTGCTGGGAACAGATGCGAGTGCTATTTGCACAGTGTATGGAAATGGGAGCGCAATAGTGTCTTTCCTTACCAGAAAACAAATCTTGCTCATAGGACCAAAAACTGCATGTGATTCAACTCCATTTAGGACTGGGAAACAAAAGCTAGCTCGCCTTTCAAGAAACACACTCTGCTTTGAGAAAAGAGCACTCTTCTACTCTACTGTGTTTCCTATAGGGCCAGAACAGTGAGTTTGCTCAGAACAAAAGAACTGTGCTTCCAACAAATACGGCCATATCTAGTTCAATTCTGCTTAGGAAACTGACAAGAACAGTAGATCCTCTTCAGTCCAATACACTGTACATGCTGGGAACAGACGCCAGTGCTATTTGCCCTGTGTATGACAATGGGAGCGCAATAGTGACTCTTCTTACCAGAAAACAACTCTTGCTCGTAGGACAAGAAAGTGCATGTGATTCAACTACTTTTTTGACTGGGAAACAAACGCTAGCTCGCCTTACAAGAAACACACTCTGCTTTTGAGAAAAGAGCACTCTTCTACTCTACTGTATTTCCTATGGGGTCCGAACAGTGAGCTTGCTCAGAAGAAAAGAACTGTGCTTCCTACACACACGGGCCATATCTAGTTCAACTCTGCTTAGGAAACTGACAAGAACGGTAGATGCTCCTCAGTCGAATACACTGTCCTAGCTGGGAACAGACGCGAGTGCTATTTGTACTGTGTATGGCAATAGGAGCGCAATAGTGACTCTTCTTATCAGAAAACAACTCTTGCTGGTAGGACCTGAAACTGCATGGGATTCAACTCTATTTAGGACTGGGAAACAAACGATAGCTCGACTTACAAGAAACAAACTCTGGATTGAGAAAGGAGCACTCTTCTACTCTAATGTGTTTCCTATAGGGCCGGAAAAGTGAGCATTCTCAGAACAAAAGAACTGTGCTTCCTACACACACGGTCCATATCTAGTTAAACTCTGCTTAGGAAACTGACAAGAACAGTAGATCCTCTTCAGTCCAATACACTGTACATGCTGGGAACAGATGCCAGTGTGATTTGCCCTGTGTATGACAATGGGAGCACAATAGTGACTCTTCTTACCAGAAAACAACTCTTGCTCGTAGGACAAGAAACTGCATGTGATTCAACTCCATTTAGAACTGGGAAACAAACGCTAGCTCGCCTTTCAAGAAACACACTATGCTTTTGAGAAAAGAGCACTCCTCTACTCTACTGTGTTTCCTATAGGGCCAGAACAGTGAGTTTGCTCAGAACAAAAGAACTGTGCTTCCAACAAATACGGCCATATCTAGTTCAATTCTGCTTAGGAAACTGACAAGAACAGTAGATCCTCTTCAGTCCAATACACTGTACATGCTGGGAACAGACGCCAGTGCTATTTGCCCTGTGTATGACAATGGGAGCGCAATAGTGACTCTTCCTACCAGAAAACAACTCTTGCTCGTAGGACAAGAAACTGCATGTGATTGAACTCCATTTATGACTGGGAAACAAAGGCTAGCTTGCCTTACAAGAAACACACTCTGCTTTTGAGAAAAGAGCACTCTTCTACTCTACTGTGTTTCCTATGGGGTCCGAACAGTGAGCTTGCTCAGAACAAAAGAACTGTGCTTCCTACACACACGGTCATATCTAGTTCAACTCTGCTTAGGAACCTGACAAGAACATTAGATCCTCTTCTGTCCAATACACTGTACATGCTGGGAACAGACGCCAGTGCTATTTGCCCTGTGTATGACAATGGGAGCGCAATAGTGACTCTTCTTACCAGAAAACAACTCTTGATCGTAGGACCAGAAACTGCATGGGATTCAAATCCATTTAGGACTGCTAAACAAACGTTAGCTCGCCTTACAAGAAACACACTCTGCTTTTGAGAAAAGAGCACTCTTCTACTCTACTGTGTGTCCTAGAGTGCCAGAACAGTGAGCTTGCTCCGAACAAAAGAACTGTGCTTCCTATACACACGGGCCATATCTAGTTCAACTCTGCTTAGGAAACTGACAAGAACAGTAGCTCCTCTTCAGTCCAATACACTGTATTTGCTGGCAACAGAGGCGATCGCTATTTGCACTGTGTACAGCAATGGGAGCGCAATAGTGTCTTTCCTTACTTGAAAGCAACTCTTGCGCGTAAGACCAAAAACTGCATGTGATTCAAGTCCATTTAGGACTGGGAAACAAACGCTAGCTCGCCTTACAAGAAACAAAATCTGCTTTTGAGGAAAGAGAGCTATTCTACTCTACTGTGTTTCCTATGGTGTCCGAACAGTGAGCTTGCTCAGAACAAAAGAACTGTGCTTCCTACACACACGGGCCATATCTAGTTCAACTCTGCTTAGGAAACTGACAAGAACAGTATCCTTTCTTCAGTCCAATACACTCTACTTGCTGGGAACAGACGCGAGTGCTATTTGCACTGTGTATGGCAAAGGCAGCGCAATAGTGACTCTTCTTATCAGAAAACAACTCTTGCTCTTAGGACCAGAAACTGCATGTGATTCAACTCCACTTAGGACTGGGAAACAAACGTTAGCTCGCCTTACAAGAAACACACTCTGCTTTTGAGGAAAGAGAACTATTCTACTCTACTGTGTTTCCTTTGGGGTCCTAACAGTGAGCTTGCTCAGAACAAAAGAACCGTGCTTCCTACACACACCGGCCATATCTAGTTCAACTCTGCTTAGGAAACTGACAAGAACAGTAGCTCCTATTCAGTCCAATACACTGTACTTGCTGGGAACAGACGTGAGTGCTCTTTGCACTGTGTATGTCAAAGGGAGCACAATAGTGACTTTGCTTACCAGAAAACAACTCTTGCTCGTAGTACCAAAAACTGCATATGATTCAACTCCATTTCTGACTGGGAAACAAACGCTAGCTCGCCTTACAAGAAACACACTCTGCTTTTGAGAAAAGAGCAGTCTTCTATTCTACTGTGGTTCATAAGGGGTCCGAACATTGAGCTTGCTCAGAACAAAAGAACTGTACTTCCTACACACACTGGCCATATCTAGTTCAACTCTGCTTAGGAAACTGACAAGAACAGTAGCTCCTCTTCAGTCCAATACACTGTACTTGCTGGGAACAGACGCGAGTGCTATTTGCACTGTGTATGGCAATGGGAGTGCAATAGTGACTTTCCTTGCCAGAAAACAACTCTTGCTCGTAGGACCAAAAACTGGATGTGATTCAACTCCATTTAGGACTGTGAAACAAATGCTAGCTCGCCTTACAAGAAACACACTCTGCTTTTGAGAAAAGAGCACTCTTCTACTCTACTGTGTTTCCTATGGGGGCCGAACATTGAGCTTGCTCAGAACAAAAGAACTTTGCTTCCTACACACAGGGGCCATATCTAGGTCAACTCTGCTTAGGAAACTGACAAGAACAGTAGCTCCGCTTCAGTCCAATACACTGTATTTGCTGGGAACAGATGCGAGTGCTATTTGCACTATGTATGGCAATTGGAGCGCAATAGTGACTCTTCTTACCAGAAAACAACTCTTGCTCATAGGACCAGAAACTGCATGTGATTCAACTCCATTTAGGACTGGGAACCAAACACTAGCTCTCCTTACAAGAAACACACTCTGCTTTTGAGAAAAGAGCACTCTTTTACTCTACTGTGTTTCCTGTAGGGCCAAAACAGAGAGCTTGCTCAGAACAAAAGAAATGTGCTTCCTACACACACGGGTCATATCTAGTTCAACTCTGCTTAGGAACCTGACAAGAACAGTAGATCCTCTTCAGTCCAATACACTGTACATGCTGGGAACAGACGCCAGTGCTATTTGCCCTGTGTATGACAATGGGAGCGCAATAGTGACTCTTCTTACCAGAAAACAACTCTTGCTTGTAGGACCAGAAACCTCATGGGATTCAACTCCATTTAGGACTGGTAAACAAACGTTAGCTCGCCTTAGAAGAAAAACACTCTGCTTTTGAGAAAAGAGCACTCTTCTACTCTACAGTGTTTCCTATAGTGCCAGAACAGTGAGCTTGCTCAGAACAAAAGAACTGTGCTTCCTATACACACGGGCCATATCTAGTTCAACTCTGCTTAGGAAACTGACAAGAGAAGTAGCTCCTCATCAGACCAATACACTGTACTTGCTGGGAACAGACGCGAGGGCTATTTGCACTGTGTATGGCAAAGGGAGCGCAATAGTGACTCTTCTTACCAGAAAACAACTCTTGATCTTAGGACCAGAAACTGCATGTGATTCAGCTCCATTTAGGACTGGGAAACAAACGCTAGCTCGCCTTACAAGAAACACACTCTGCTTTTTAGAAAAGAGCACTTTTCTACTCTACTGTGTTTCCTATAGGGCCAGAACAGTGAGCTTGCTCAGAACAAAAGAACTGTGCTTCCTACACACACGGGCGATATCTAGTTCATCTCTGCTTTGGAAACTGACGAGAACAGTAGCTCCTCTTCATTCCAATACACTGTACTTGCTAGGAACAGACAGCAGTGCGATTTGCACTGTGTATGGCAATGGGAGCGCAATAGTGATTCTTCTTACCAGAAAACAACTCTTGCTCGTAGGACCAGAAACTCCATGTGATTCAACTCCATTTAGGACTGGGAAACAAACATTAGCTCGCCTTACAAGAAACACATTCTGCTTTTGAGAAAAGAGCACTCTTCTACTCTACTGTGTTTCCTGTAGTGCCAGAACAGTGAGCTTGCTCAGAACAAAAGAACTGTGCTTCCTACACACGGGCCATATCTAGTTCAACTCTGCTTAGGAAACTGACAAGAACAGTAGCTCCTCTTCAGTCCAATACACTGTCTTGCTCGGAATAGACGCCAGGTCTATTTGCACTGTGTATGGCAAAGGGAGCACAATAGTGACTCTTCTTACCAGAAAACATCTCTTGCTCTTAGGACCAGAAACTGCATGGGATTCAACTCCTTTTAGGACTGGGAAACAAACGCTAGCTCGCCTTACAAGAAACACACTCTGCTTTTGAGAAAAGAGCAGTCTTCTACTCTACTGTGTTTCTTATGCGGTCCGAACAGAGAGCTTGCTCAGAACAAAAGAACTGTGCTTCCTACATCCGGGCCATATCTAGTTCAACTCTGCTTAGGAAACTGACAAGAGAATTAGCTCCTCTTCAGTCCAATACACTGTACTTGCTGAGAACAGATGCAAGTGCTATTTGCACTGTGTATGGCATGGGAGCGCAATAGTGTCTTTCCTTACTTGAAAGCAACTCTTGCGTGTCCGACCAAAAACTGCATGTGATTCAAGTCCATATAGGACTGGGAAACAAACGCTAGCTCGCCTTACAAGAAACAAAATCTGCTTTTGAGGAAAGAGCACTATTCTACTCTACTGTGTTTCCTATGGTGTCCGAACAGTGAGCTTGCTCAGAACAAAAGAACTGTGCTTCCTACACACACAGGCCATATCTAGTTCAACTCTGCTTAGGAAACTGACAAAACGGGAGCTCCTCTTCAGTCCAATGCACTGTACTAGCTGGGAACAGACGCGAGTGCTATTTGCACTGTGTATAGCAATAGGAGCGCAATAGTGACTTTTCTTATCGGAAAACACCTCTTGCTCATAGGACCAGAAACTGCACGGGATTCAACTCCATTTCTGACTGGAAACAAACTCTAGTTCGCCTTACAAGAAACACACTCTGCTTTTGAGAAAAGAGCACTCTTCTACTCTTCTGTGTTTCCTATGTGGTCCGAACAGTGAGCTTGCTCAGAACAAAAGAACTGTGCTTCCTACACACAGGGGCCATATCTAGTTCAACTCTGCTTAGGAAACTGACAAGAACAGTAGCTCCGCTTCAGTCCAATACACTCTACTTGCTGGGAACAGATGCGAGTGCTATTTGCACAGTGTATGGAAATGGGAGCGCAATAGTGTCTTTCCTTACCAGAAAACAAATCTTGCTCATAGGACCAAAAACTGCATGTGATTCAACTCCATTTAGGACTGGGAAACAAAAGCTAGCTCGCCTTTCAAGAAACACACTCTGCTTTTGAGAAAAGAGCACTCTTCTACTCTACTGTGTTTCCTATAGGGCCAGAACAGTGAGTTTGCTCAGAACAAAAGAACTGTGCTTCCAACAAATACGGCCATATCTAGTTCAATTCTGCTTAGGAAACTGACAAGAACAGTAGATCCTCTTCAGTCCAATACACTGTACATGCTGGGAACAGACGCCAGTGCTATTTGCCCTGTGTATGACAATGGGAGCGCAATAGTGACTCTTCTTACCAGAAAACAACTCTTGCTCGTAGGACAAGAAATTGCATGTGATTCAACTACTTTTTTGACTGGGAAACAAACGCTATCTCGCCTTACAAGAAACACACTCTGCTTTTGAGAAAAGAGCACTCTTCTACTCTACTGTATTTCCTATGGGGTCCGAACAGTGAGCTTGCTCAGAAGAAAAGAACTGTGCTTCCTACACACACGGGCCATATCTAGTTCAACTCTGCTTAGGAAACTGACAAGAACGGTAGATGCTCCTCAGTCGAATACACTGTCCTAGCTGGGAACAGACGCGAGTGCTATTTGTACTGTGTATGGCAATAGGAGCGCAATAGTGACTCTTCTTATCAGAAAACAACTCTTGCTGGTAGGACCAGAAACTGCATGGGATTCAACTCTATTTAGGACTGGGAAACAAACGATAGCTCGACTTACAAGAAACAAACTCTGGATTGAGAAAGGAGCACTCTTCTACTCTAATGTGTTTCCTATAGGGCCGGAAAAGTGAGCATTCTCAGAACAAAAGAACTGTGCTTCCTACACACACGGTCCATATCTAGTTAAACTCTGCTTAGGAAACTGACAAGAACAGAAGATCCTCTTCAGTCCAATACACTGTACATGCTGGGAACAGATGCCAGTGTGATTTGCCCTGTGTATGACAATAGGAGCGCAATAGTGACTCTTCTTACCAGAAAACAACTCTTGCTCGTAGGACAAGAAACTGCATGTGATTCAACTCCATTTAGGACTGGGAAACAAACGCTAGCTCGCCTTACAAGAAACACACTCTGCTTTTGAGAAAAGAGAACTCTTCTACTCTACTGTGTATCCTATGGGGACAGAACAGTGAGCTTGCTCAGAACAACAGAACTGTGCCTCCTCCACACACGGGCCATATCTAGTTCAACTCTGCTTTGGAAACTGACAAGAACAGTAGCTCCACTTCAGTCCAATACACTGTACATGCATGGAACAGACGCCAGTGCTATTTGTCCTCTGTATGACAATGGGAGCTCAATAGTGACTCTTCTTATCAGAAAACACCTCTTGCTCATAGGACCAGAAACTGCATGGGATTCAACTCCATTTCTGACTGGGAAACAAACACTAGCTCGCCTTACAAGAAACACACTCTGCTTTTGAGAAAAGAGCACTCTTCTACTCTACTGTATTTCCTATGTGGTCCGAACAGTGTGCTTGCTCAGAACAAAAGAACTGTGCTTCCTACACACAGGGGCCATATCTAGTTCAACTCTGCTTAGGAAACTGACAAGAACAGTAGCTCCGCTTCAGTCCAATACACTGTACTTGCTGGGAATAGACGCGAGTGCTATTTGCACTGAGTATGGAAATGGGAGCGCAAGAGTCACTTTCCATACCAGAAAACAACTCTTGCTCATAGGACCAAAAACTGCATGTGATTCAACTCCATTTAGGACTGGGAAACAAACGCTAGCTCGCCTTACAAGAAACACATTCTACTTTTGAGAAAAGAGCACTCTTCTACTCTACTGTGTTTCCTGTAGGGCCAGAACAGTGAGCTTGTTCAGAACAAAAGAACTGTGCTTCATACAAATACGGCCATATCTAGTTCAATTATGCTTAGGAAACTGAAAAGAACAGTAGATCCTTTCAGTCCAATACAGTGTACATGCTGGGAACAGACGCCAGTGTTATTTGCCCTGTGAATGACAATGGGAGCACAATAGTGACTCTTCTTACCAGAAAACAACTCTTGCTCTTAGGACAAGAAACTGCATGTGATTCAACTCCATTTAGGACTGGGAAACAAACGCTAGCTCGCTTTACAAGAAACACACTCTGCTTTTGATAAAAGAGCACTCTTCTACTCTACTGTGTTTCCTATGGGGTCTGAACAGTGAGCTTGCTCAGAACAAAAGAACTGTGCTTCCTACACACAGGGGCAATATCTAGTTCAACTCTGCTTAGGAAACTGACAAGAACAGTAGCTCCGCTTCAGTCCAATACACTGTACTTGCTGGGAACAGACGCCAGTGCTATTTGCACTGTGTATGGCAATGCGAGCGCAATAATGACTTTCCTTACCAGAAAACAACTCTTGCTCATAGGACCAAAAACTGCATGTGATTCAACTCCATTTAGGACTGGGAAACAAACGCTAGCTCGCCTTACAAGAAACACACTCTGCTTTTGAGAAAAGAGCACTCTTCTACTCTTCTGTATTTCCTATGTGGTCCGAACAGTGAGCTTGCTCAGAATAAAAGAACTGTGCTTCCTACACACAGGGGCCATATCTAGTTCAACTCTGCTTAGGAAACTGACAAGAACAGTAGCTCTGCTTCAGTCCAATACACTGTACTTGCTGAGAACAGATGCGAGTGCTATTTGCACTGTGTGGAAATGGGAGCACAATAGTGACTTTCCTTACCAGAAAACAAATCGTGCTCATAGGACCAAAAACTGCATGTGATTCAACTCCATTTAGAACTGGGAAACAAACACTAGCTTGCCTTTCAAGAAACACACTATGCTTTTGAGAAAAGAGCACTCTTCTACTCTACTGTGTTTCCTACAGGGCCAGAACAGTGAGTTTGCTGAGAACAAAAGCACTGTGCTTCCAACAAATACGGCCATATCTAGTTCAATTCTGGTTAGGAAACTGACAAGAACAGTAGATCCTCTTCAGTCCAATACACTGTAGATGCTGGGAACAGACGCCAGTGCTATTTGGCCTGTGTATGACAATGGGAGCACAATAGTGACTGTTCTTACCAGAAAACAACTCTTGCTCGTAGGACAAGAAACTACATGTGATTCAACTCCATTTAGGATTGGGAAACAAACGCTAGCTCGCCTTACAAGAAACACACTCTGCTTTTGAGAAAAGAGCACTCTTCTACTCTACTGTGTATCCTATGGGGACAGAACAGTGAGCTTCCTCAGAACAACAGAACTGTGCTTCCTCCACACACGGGCCATATCTAGTTCAACTCTGCTTAGGAAACTGACAAGAACAGTAGATCCTCTTCAGTCCAATACACTGTACTTGCTGGGAACAGATGCGAGTGCTATTTGGACTGTGTATGGCAATGGGAGCGCAATAGTGACTTTCCTTACCAGAAAACAACTCTTGTTGGTAGGACCAGAAACTGCATGTGATTCAACTCCATTTAGGACTGGGAAACAAACGCTAGCTCGCTTTACAAGAAACACACTCTGCTTTTGAGGAAAGAGCACTCTTCTACTCTACTGTGTTTCCTATAGGGCCAGAACAGTGAGTTTGCTCAGAACAAAAGCACTGTGCTTCCTCCAAATACGGCCATATCTAGTTCAATTATGCTTAGGAAACTTACAAGAACAGTGGATCCTCTTCAGTCCAATACACTGTACATGCTGGGAACTGACGCCAGTGCTATTTGCCCTGTGTATGACAATGGGAGCGCAATTGTGCCTCTTCTTACCAGAAAACAACTCTTGCTCGTAGTACCAAAAACAGGATGTGATTCAACTCCACTTAGGACTGGGAAACAAACGCTTGCTTGCCTTACATGAAACACACTCTGCTGTTGAGAAAAGAGCACTCTTCTACTCTACTGTGTTTCCTATGGGGTCCGAACAGTGAGCTTGCTCAGAACAGAAGAACTGTGCTTCCTCCACACACGGGCCATATCTAGTTTAACTCTGCTTAGGAAACTGACAAGAACGGGAGCTCCTCTTCAGTCCAATGCACTGTACTAGCTGGGAACAGACGCGAGTGCTATTTGCACTGTGTATAGCAATAGGAGCGCAATAGTGACTTTTCTTATCGGAAAACACCTCTTGCTCATAGGACCAGAAACTGCATGGGATTCAACTCCATTTCTGACTGGAAACAAACTCTAGTTCGCCTTACAAGAAACACACTCTGCTTTTGAGAAAAGAGCACTCTTCTACTCTTCTGTGTTTCCTATGTGGTCCGAACAGTGAGCTTGCTCAGAACAAAAGAACTGTGCTTCCTACACACAGGGCCCATATCTAGTTCAACTCTGCTTAGGAAACTGACAAGAACAGTAGCTCCGCTTCAGTCGAATACACTCTACTTGCTGGGAACAGATGCGAGTGCTATTTGCACAGTGTATGGAAATGGGAGCGCAATAGTGTCTTTCCTTACCAGAAAACAAATCTTGCTCATAGGACCAAAAACTGCATGTGATTCAACTCCATTTAGGACTGGGAAACAAAAGCTAGCTCGCCTTTCAAGAAACACACTCTGCTTTTGAGAAAAGAGCACTCTTCTACTCTACTGTGTTTCCTATAGGGCCAGAACAGTGAGTTTGCTCAGAACAAAAGAACTGTGCTTCCAACAAATACGGCCATATCTAGTTCAATTCTGCTTAGGAAACTGACAAGAACAGTAGATCCTCTTCAGTCCAATACACTGTACATGCTGGGAACAGACGCCAGTGCTATTTGCCCTGTGTATGACAATGGGAGCGCAATAGTGACTCTTCTTACCAGAAAACAACTCTTGCTCGTAGGACAAGAAATTGCATGTGATTCAACTACTTTTTTGACTGGGAAACAAACGCTAGCTCGCCTTACAAGAAACACACTCTGCTTTTGAGAAAAGAGCACTCTTCTACTCTACTGTATTTCCTATGGGGTCCGAACAGTGAGCTTGCTCAGAAGAAAAGAACTGTGCTTCCTACACACACGGGCCATATCTAGTTCAACTCTGCTTAGGAAACTGACAAGAACGGTAGATGCTCCTCAGTCGAATACACTGTCCTAGCTGGGAACAGACGCGAGTGCTATTTGTACTGTGTATGGCAATAGGAGCGCAATAGTGACTCTTCTTATCAGAAAACAACTCTTGCTGGTAGGACCTGAAACTGCATGGGATTCAACTCTATTTAGGACTGGGAAACAAACGATAGCTCGACTTACAAGAAACAAACTCTGGATTGAGAAAGGAGCACTCTTCTACTCTAATGTGTTTCCTATAGGGCCGGAAAAGTGAGCATTCTCAGAACAAAAGAACTGTGCTTCCTACACACACGGTCCATATCTAGTTAAACTCTGCTTAGGAAACTGACAAGAACAGTAGATCCTCTTCAGTCCAATACACTGTACATGCTGGGAACAGACGCCAGTGCTATTTGCCCTGTGTATGACAATGGGAGCGCAATAGTGACTCTTCCTACCAGAAAACAACTCTTGCTCGTAGGACAAGAAACTGCATGTGATTGAACTCCATTTATGACTGGGAAACAAAGGCTAGCTTGCCTTACAAGAAACACACTCTGCTTTTGAGAAAAGAGCACTCTTCTACTCTACTGTGTTTCCTATGGGGTCCGAACAGTGAGCTTGCTCAGAACAAAAGAACTGTGCTTCCTACACACACGGTCATATCTAGTTCAACTCTGCTTAGGAACCTGACAAGAACATTAGATCCTCTTCTGTCCAATACACTGTACATGCTGGGAACAGACGCCAGTGCTATTTGCCCTGTGTATGACAATGGGAGCGCAATAGTGACTCTTCTTACCAGAAAACAACTCTTGATCGTAGGACCAGAAACTGCATGGGATTCAAATCCATTTAGGACTGCTAAACAAACGTTAGCTCGCCTTACAAGAAACACACTCTGCTTTTGAGAAAAGAGCACTCTTCTACTCTACTGTGTGTCCTAGAGTGCCAGAACAGTGAGCTTGCTCCGAACAAAAGAACTGTGCTTCCTATACACACGGGCCATATCTAGTTCAACTCTGCTTAGGAAACTGACAAGAACAGTAGCTCCTCTTCAGTCCAATACACTGTATTTGCTGGCAACAGACGCGAGTGCTATTTGCACTGTGTACAGCAATGGGAGCGCAATAGTGTCTTTCCTTACTTGAAAGCAACTCTTGCGCGTAAGACCAAAAACTGCATGTGATTCAAGTCCATTTAGGACTGGGAAACAAACGCTAGCTCGCCTTACAAGAAACAAAATCTGCTTTTGAGGAAAGAGAGCTATTCTACTCTACTGTGTTTCCTATGGTGTCCGAACAGTGAGCTTGCTCAGAACAAAAGAACTGTGCTTCCTACACACACGGGCCATATCTAGTTCAACTCTGCTTAGGAAACTGACAAGAACAGTATCCTTTCTTCAGTCCAATACACTCTACTTGCTGGGAACAGACGCGAGTGCTATTTGCACTGTGTATGGCAAAGGGAGCGCAATAGTGACTCTTCTTATCAGAAAACAACTCTTGCTCTTAGGACCAGAAACTGCATGTGATTCAACTCCACTTAGGACTGGGAAACAAACGTTAGCTCGCCTTACAAGAAACACACTCTGCTTTGAGAAAAGGGCACACTTCTACTCTACTGTGTTTCCTATGGGGTCCTAACAGTGAGCTTGCTCAGAACAAAAGAACCGTGCTTCCTACACACACCGGCCATATCTAGTTCAACTCTGCTTAGGAAACTGACAAGAACTGTAGCTCTGCTTCAGTCCAATACACTGAACTTGCTGGGAACAGATGCGAGTGCTATTTGTACTGTGTATGGAAATGGGAGCACAATAGTGACTTTCCTTACCAGAAAACAAATCTTCCTCATAGGACCAAAAACTGCATGTGATTCAACTCCATTTAGAACTGGGAAACAAACGCTAGCTCGCCTTTCAGGAAACACACTATGCTTTTGAGAAAAGAGCACTCTTCTACTCTACTGTGTTTCCTATAGGGCCAGAATAGTGAGTTTGCTCAGAACAAAAGAACTGTGCTTCCAACAAATATGGCCATATCTAGTTCAATTCTGCTTAGGAAACTGACAAGAACAGTAGATCCTCTTCAGTCCAATACACTGTACATGCTGGGAACAGACGCCAGTGCTATTTGCCCTGTGTATGAAAATGGGAGCGCAATAGTGACTCTTCTTACCAGAAAACAACTCTTGCTCGTAGGACAAGAAACTGCATGTGATTCAATTCCATTTATGACTGGGTACAAACGCTAGCTTGCCTTACAAGAAACACACTCTGCTTTTGAGAAAAGAGCACTCTTCTACTCTACAGTGTTTCCTATGGGGTCCGAACAGTGAGCTTGCTCAGAACAAAAGAACTGTGCTTCCTACACACATGGGACATATCTAGTTCAACTCTGCTTAGGAAACTGACAAGAACAGTAGCTCCTCTTCAGTCCAATACACTGTACTTGCTGGGAACAGACGCGAGTGCTATTTGCACTGTGTATGGCAAAGGGAGGCACAATAGTGACTTTCCTTACCAGAAAACAACTCTTGCTCGTAGGACCAAAAACTGCATGTGATTCAACTCCATTTCTGACTGGGAAACAAACGCTAGCTCGCCTTACAAGAAACACACTCTGCTTTTGAGAAAAGAGCAGTCTTCTATTCTACTGTGGTTCATATGGGGTCTGAACATTGAGCTTGCTCAGAACAAAAGAACTGTGCTTCCTACATACAATGGCCATATCTAGTTCAACTCTGCATAGGAAAACTGACCAGAACAGTAGCTCCTCTTCAGTCCAATACACTGTACTTGCTGGGAACAGACGCGAGTGCTATTTGCACTGTGTATGGCAATGGGAGTGCAATAGTGACTTTCCTTACCAGAAAACAACTCTTGCTCGTAGAACCAAAAACTGGATGTGATTCAACTCTATTTAAGACTGGGAAACAAACGCTAGCTCGCCTTACAAGCAACATACTCTGCTTTTGAGAAAAGAGCACTCTTCTACTCTACTGTGTTTCCTATGGGGTCCGAACAGTGAGCTTGCTCAGAACAAAACAACTGTGCTTCCTACACACAGGGGCCATATATAGGTCAACTCTGCTTAGGAAACTGACAAGAACAGTAGCTCCGCTTCAGTCCAATACACTGTATTTGCTGAAAACAGACGCGAGTGCTATTTGCACTGTGTATGGCAATGGGAGCGCAATAGTGACTTTCCTTACCAGAAAACAACTCTTGCTGGTAGGACCAGAAACTGCATGTGATTCAACTCCATTTAGGACTGGGAAACAAACGCTAGCTCGCCTTACAAGAAACACACTCTGCTTTTGAGAAAAGAGCACTCTTCTGCTCTACTGTGTTTCCTCTGGGGTCCGAACAGTGAGCTTGCTCAGAACAAAAGAACTGTGCTTCCTACACACGGGCCATATCTAGTTCAACTCTCCTTAGGAAACTGACAAGAACAGTAGCTCCTCTTTAGTCCAGTACACTGTACTTGTTGGGAAAAGACGCGAGTGCTCTTTGTACTGTGTATGGCAATGGGAGCGCAATAGTGACTCCTCTTACCAGAAAACAACTCTTGCTCGTAGGACCAAATACTGCATTTGATTCACCTCCATTTAGTACTGGGAAACAAACGCTAGCTTGCCTTACAAGAAACACACTCTGCTTTTGAGAAAAGAGCACTCTTCTACTCTACTGTGTTTCCTTTAGGGCCAGAACTTTGTGCTTGCTCAGAACAAAAGAACTGTGCTTCCTACACACACGGGCCATATCTATTTCAATTCTGGTTACGAAACTGAAAAGAACAGTAGCCTCTCTTCAGTCCAATACACTGTACTTGCTGGGAACAGACGTGAGTGCTATTTGCACTGTGTATGGCAAATGCAACGCAAAATTTACTCTTCAGAAAACAAATCGTGCTCATAGGACCAAAAACTGCATGTGATTCAACTCCATTTAGAACTGGGAAACAAACACTAGCTTGCCTTTCAAGAAACACACTATGCTTTTGAGAAAAGAGCACTCTTCTACTCTACTGTGTTTCCTACAGGGCCAGAACAGTGAGTTTGCTGAGAACAAAAGCACTGTGCTTCCAACAAATACGGCCATATCTAGTTCAATTCTGGTTAGGAAACTGACAAGAACAGTAGATCCTCTTCAGTCCAATACACTGTAGATGCTGGGAACAGACGCCAGTGCTATTTGGCTGTGTATGACAATGGGAGCACAATAGTGACTGTTCTTACCAGAAAACAACTCTTGCTCGTAGGACAAGAAACTACATGTGATTCAACTCCATTTAGGATTGGGAAACAAACGCTAGCTCGCCTTACAAGAAACACACTCTGCTTTTGAGAAAAGAGCACTCTTCTACTCTACTGTGTATCCTATGGGGACAGAACAGTGAGCTTCCTCAGAACAACAGAACTGTGCTTCCTCCACACACGGGCCATATCTAGTTCAACTCTGCTTAGGAAACTGACAAGAACAGTAGATCCTCTTCAGTCCAATACACTGTACTTGCTGGGAACAGATGCGAGTGCTATTTGGACTGTGTATGGCAATGGGAGCGCAATAGTGACTTTCCTTACCAGAAAACAACTCTTGTTGGTAGGACCAGAAACTGCATGTGATTCAACTCCATTTAGGACTGGGAAACAAACGCTAGCTCGCTTTACAAGAAACACACTCTGCTTTTGAGGAAAGAGCACTCTTCTACTCTACTGTGTTTCCTATAGGGCCAGAACAGTGAGTTTGCTCAGAACAAAAGCACTGTGCTTCCTCCAAATACGGCCATATCTAGTTCAATTATGCTTAGGAAACTTACAAGAACAGTGGATCCTCTTCAGTCCAATACACTGTACATGCTGGGAACTGACGCCAGTGCTATTTGCCCTGTGTATGACAATGGGAGCGCAATTGTGCCTCTTCTTACCAGAAAACAACTCTTGCTCGTAGTACCAAAAACAGGATGTGATTCAACTCCACTTAGGACTGGGAAACAAACGCTTGCTTGCCTTACATGAAACACACTCTGCTGTTGAGAAAAGAGCACTCTTCTACTCTACTGTGTTTCCTATGGGGTCCGAACAGTGAGCTTGCTCAGAACAGAAGAACTGTGCTTCCTCCACACACGGGCCATATCTAGTTTAACTCTGCTTAGGAAACTGACAAGAACGGGAGCTCCTCTTCAGTCCAATGCACTGTACTAGCTGGGAACAGACGCGAGTGCTATTTGCACTGTGTATAGCAATAGGAGCGCAATAGTGACTTTTCTTATCGGAAAACACCTCTTGCTCATAGGACCAGAAACTGCAT
>NW_026737218.1:0-46991 GCF_949786415.1 Peromyscus eremicus | reverse complement strand
CTCAGAACATAATAACTGTGCTTCCTACACACAAGGACCATATGTAGTTCCACTCTGCTTAGTAAACTGACAAGAACAGTAGCTTCTATTCAGTCCAATACACTGTACTTGCTGGGAAAAGACGCGAGTGCTATTTGCCCTGTGTATGGCAATGGGAGCGCAATAGTGACTTTCCTTACCAGAAAACAACTCTTGTTCGTAGGACTAGAAACTGCATGTGATTCAACTCCATTTAGGACTAGGAAACAAACCCCCAGCTTGCCTTACAAGAAACACACTCTGCTTTTCAGAAATGAGCACTCTTCTACTCTACTGTGTTTTTTATGAGGTCCGAACAGTGAGCTTGCTCAGAACGAAAGAACTGTGCTTCCTACACACACGGGCCATATCTAGTTCAACTCTGCTTAGGAAACTCACAAGAACAGTAGCTCCTCTTCAGTCCAATACACTTTTCTTGCAGGGAAACAGACGCGAATGCTATTTGCACTGTGTATGGCAATTGGAGCACAACAGTTTACTCGTCTTACCAGAAAACAACTCTTGCTCGTAGGACAAAAAACTGCATGTGACTCAACTCCATTTAGAACTGGGAAACAAACGCGAGCTCACCTTACAAGAAATACACTCTGCTTTAGAGAAAAGAGCACTCTTCTACTCTACTGTGTTTCCTACAGGCCAGAACAGTGAACTTGCTCAGAACAATAGAACTGTGCTTCCCACACACGGGCCATATCTAGTTCAACTCTTCTTAGGAAACTGACAAGTACAGTAGATCCTCTTCAGTCCAATAGACTGTACTTGCTGGGAACAGACGCCAGTGCTATTTGCACTGTGTATGGCAATTGGAGCACAATAGTGACTCGTCTTACCAGAAAACAACTCTTGCTCATAGGACAAAAAACTGCATGTGACTCAACTCCATTTAGGACTGGGAAACAAACTCTAGCTGCTTTACAAGAAACACACTCTGCTTTTGAGAAAAGAGCACCCTTCTACTCTAAATTGTTTCCTATAGGGCCAGAACAGTGAGCTTGCTCAGAAAAAAGAACTGTGCTTCTACACACACGGGCCATATCTAGTTCAACTCTTCTTAGGAAACTGACAAGAACAGTAGCTCCTCTTCAGTCCAATACACTGTACTTGCTGGGAAAAGACGGGAGGGCTATTTGCACTGTTTATGTCAATGGGAGTGCAATATTGACTTTCCTTACCAGAAAACAACTCTTGCGCGTAGGACCAGAAACTGCATGTGATTCCACTCCATTTAGGAATGGGAAAAAAAACGCTAGCTCGCCTTAAAAGAAACACACTCTGCTTTTGAGAAAAAAGCACTCTTCTACTCTACTGTGTTTCCTATGGGGTCCGAACAGTGAGCTTGCTGAGAACAAAAGAACTGTGCTTCCTACACACATGGATCATATCTAGTTCAACTCTGCTTATGAAACTGAGAAGAACAGTAGCTCCTATTCAGTCCAATAGACTGTACTTGCTGGGAACAGACCCGAGTGCTATTTGCACTGTGTATGGCATTTGGAGCACAATAGTGACTCTTCTTACCAGAAAACAACTCTTGCTCGTAGGACCAAAAAACCTGCATGTGACTCAACTCCATTTAGGACTGGGAAACAAACGCGAGCTCGCCTTACAAGAAACACACTCTGCTTTTGAGAAAAGAGCACTCTTCTACTCTACTGTGTTTCCTATAGGGCCAGAACAGTGAGCTTGCTCAGAACAAAAGAACTGTGCTTCCTACACACACGGCCATATCTAGTTCAATTCTGCTTAGGAACCTGACCAGAGCAGTAGATCATGTTCAGTCCAATACACTGTACTTGCTGGGAACAGACGGGAAGGCTATTTGCACTGTGTATGGCATTTGGAGCGCAATAGTGACTCCTCTTACCAGAAAACAACTCTTGCTCGTAGGACCAAAAACTGTCCTGTGACTCAACTCCATTTAGGACTGGGAAACAAACGCAAGCTGGCCTTACAAGAAACACACTCTGCTTTAGAGAAAAGAGCACTCATCTACTCTACTGTGTTTCCTGTAGGGCCAGAACAGTGAGCTTGCTCAGAACATAATAACTGTGCTTCCTACACACACGGGCCATATCTAGTTCAACTCTGCTTAGGAAAATGACAAGAACAATAGCTCCTCTTCAGTTCGATACACTGTACTTGCTGAGAACAGACGCGAGTGCTATTTGCACTGTGTATGGCAATTGGAGCACAATAGTGACTCGTCTTACCAGAAAACAACTCTTGCTCGTAGGACAAAAAACTGCATGTGACTCAACTCCATTTAGGTCTGGGAAACAAACTCTAGCCTCGCCTTACAAGAAACACACTCTGCTTTTGAGAAAAGAGCACTCTTCTACTCTACTGTGTTTCCTATAGGGCCAGAACAGTGAGCTTGCCCAGAACAAATGAACTGTGCTTCCTAGACACACGGGCCATATCTAGTTCAACTCTGCTTAGGAAACTGACAAGAACAGTAGCACCTCTTCAGTCCAATACACTGTACTTGCTGGGAACAGACGCATGTGCTATTTGCATTGTGTATGGCATTGGGAGCACAATAGTGACTTTCCTACCAGAAAACAACTCTTGCTCGTAGGACCAGAAACTGCATGTGATTCAACTCCATTTAGGACTGGGAAACAAATGCTAGCTCGCCTTACAAGAAACACACTGCTTTAGAAAAGAGCACTTTTCTACTCTACTGTGTTTTCTATGGGGTCCATACAGTGAGCTTGATCAAAACAAAAGAACTGTGCTTCCTACACACATGGACCATATGTAGTTCAACTCTGCTTAGGAAACTGACAAGAACAGTAGCTCCTGTTCAGTCCGATACAGACACGAGTGCTATTTGCACTGTGTATGGCAATGGGAGCACAATAGTGACTTTCCTTACCAGAAAACAACTCTTGCTCATAGGACTAGAAACTGCATGTGATTCAACTCCATTTAGGAATGGGAAACAAGTGCTAGCTCGCCTTACATGCAACACACTCTGCTTTTGAGAAAAGAGCACTCTTCTACTCTACTGTGTTTTTTATGGGGTCCGAACAGTGAGCTTGCTCAGAACGAAAGAACTGTGCTTCCTACACACACGGGCCATATCTAGTTCAACTCTGCTTAGGAAACTCACAAGAACAGTAGCTCCTCTTCAGTCCAATACACTTTTCTTGCAGGGAACAGACGCGAATGCTATTTGCACTGTGTATGGCAATTGGAGCACAACAGTTACTCGTCTTACCAGAAAACAACTCTTGCTCGTAGGACAAAAAACTGCATGTGACTCAACTCCATTTAGAACTGGGAAACAAACGCGAGCTCACCTTACAAGAAATACACTCTGCTTTAGAGAAAAGAGCACTCTTCTACTTTACTGTGTTTCCTATAGGGCCAGAACAGTGAGCTTGCTCAGAACATAAGAACTGTGCTTCCTACCCAAACGGGCCATATCTAGTTCAACTCTGCTTAGGAACCTGACAAGAACAGTAGATCCTCTTCAGTCCAATACACTGTACATGCTGGGAACAGACGCCAGTGCTATTTGCCCTGTGTATGGCAAAGGGAGCGCAATAGTGACTCTTCTAACCAGAAAACAACTCTTGCTCGTAGGACCAGAAACTGCATGTTTATTTCAACTCCATTTAGGACTGGGAAACAAAAGCTAGCTCTCCTTACAAGAAACGTACTCTGCTTTTGAGAAAAGAGCACTCTTCTACTCTCCTGTGTTTCCTTTATTGCCAGAACAGTGAGCTTGCTCAGAAAAAAAGAACTGTGCTTCCTACACACATGGCCATATCTAGTTCAACTCTGCTTATGAAACTGACAAGAACAGTAGAACCTCTTCAGTCCAATACACTGTACTTGCTGGGAACAGACTTCAGTGCTATTTGCCCTGTGTATGACAATGGGAGCGCAAGTGTGACTCTTCTTACCAGACAACAACTCATGCTCGTAGGACCAAAAACTGCATGTGATTCAACTCCGTTTAGGACTGGGAAACAAACACTAGCTCGCCTTACAAGAAACACACTCTGCTTTAAGAAAAGAGCACTCTTCTACTCTACTGTGTTTCCTTTAGGGCCAGAATAGTGAGCTTGCTCAGAACAAAAGAACTGTGCTTCCTACACACACGGCCATATCTAGTTCAACTCTGCTTATGAAACTGACAAGAACAGTAGATCCTCCTCAGTCCAATACAGTGTACTTGCTGGGAACAGACGCCAGTGCTGTTTGCCCTGTGTATGACAATGGGAGCGCAATAGTGAATCTTCTTAGTAGAAAACAACTCTTGCTCGTAGGACCAGAAACTCCATGGGATTCAACTCCATTTAGGACTGGTAAACAAACACTAGCTCGCCTTACAAGAAACACGTTCTGCTTTTGAAAAAAGAGCACTCTTCTACTCTACTGTGTTTCCCATAGGGCCAGAACAGTGAGCTTGCTCAGAACAAAAGAACTGAGCTTCCTACACACGGGCCATATCTAGTTCAACTCTGCTTAGGAAACTGACAAGAACAGTAGCACCTCTTCAGTCCCATACACTGTACTTGCTGGGAACAGACGCGAGTGCTATTTGCACTGTGTATGTCAATGGGAGCGCAATAGTGACTTTCCTTACCAGAAAAAAACTCTTGCTCGTAAGACCAGAAACTGCATGAGATTCAACTCCATTTAGGACTGGGAAACAAACGCTAGCTCGCCTTACAAGAAACACACTATGCTTTTGAGAAAAGAGCACTCTTCTATTCTACTGTGTTTCATAAGGGGTCCGAACAGTGAGCTTGCTCAGAACAAAAGAACTGTGCTTCCTACACAAACCGACCATATCTAGTTCAACTCTGCTTATGAAACTGACAAGAACAGTAGCTCCTCTTCCGTCCAATACACTGTACTTGCTGGGAAAAGACGGGAGGGCTATTTGCACTGTTTATGGCAATGGGAGTGCAATATTGACTTTCCTTACCAGAAAACAACTCTTGCTCGTAGGACCAGAAACTGCATGTGATTCCACTCCATTTAGGAATGGGAAAAAAACGCTAGCTCGCCTTAAAAGAAACAACTCTGCTTTTGAGAAAAAAGCACTCTTCTACTCTACAGTGTTTCCTATGGGGTCCGAACAATGAGCTTGCTCAGAACAAAAAAACCATGCTTCCTACACTCACGGCCATATCTAGTTCAAGTCTGCTTAGGAACCTGACAAGAACAGTAGATCCTCTTCAGTCCAATACACTGCACTTGCTGGGAACAGATGCCAGTGCTATTTGTCCTGTGCAGGACAATGGCAGCCCAATAGTGACTCTTCTTACCAGAAAAAAACTCTTGCTCGTAGGACCAGAAACTGCATGTGATTCAACTCCATTTAGGACTGGGAAACAAACTCTAGCTCGCTTTACAAGAAACACACTCTGCTTTTGAGAAAAGAGCACTCTTCTACTCTACTGTGTTTCCTATGGGGTCCGAACAGTGAGCTTGCTCAGAACAAAAGAACTGTGCTTCCTACACAAACGGCCATATCTAGTTCAATTCTGCTTTGGAACCTGACAAGAACAGTAGATCCTCTTCAGTCTAATACACTGTACTTGCTGGGAACAGACGCCAGTGCTATTTGTCATGTGTATGGCAATGGCAGCGCAATAGTGACTATTCTTACCAGAAAACAACTCTTCCTCGTAGGACCAGAAACTGCATGTGATTCCACTCCATTTAGGCCTGGGAAACAAACGCTAGCTCGCCTTACAAGAAACACACTCTGCTTTTGAGAAAAGAGCACTCTTCTACTCTACTGTGTTTTCTATGGGGTCCAAACAGTGAGCTTGCTCAGAACAAAAGAACTGTGCTTCCTACACACATGGACCATATCTAGTTCAACTCTGCTTAGGAAACTGACAAGAACAGTAGCTTCTCTTCAGTCCAATACACTGTACATGGTGGGAACAGACAAGAGTGCTATTTGCACTGTGTATGGCATTTGGAGCGCAATAGTGACTCTTCTTACCAGAAAACAACTCTTGCTCGTAGGACCAAAAACTGTCTGTGACTCAACTCCATTTAGGAATGGGAAAAAAACGCGAGCTTGCCTTACAAGAAACACACTCTGCTTTAGAGAAAAGAGCACTCATCTACTCTAATGTGTTTCCTATAGGGCCAGAACAGTGAGCTTTCTCAGAACAAAAGAACTGTACTTCCTACACACATGGACCATATCTAGTTCAACTCTGCTTAGTAAACTGACAAGAACAGTAGCTCCTCTTCAGTCCAATACACTGTACTTGCTGGGAAGAGACGCCAGTGCTATTTGCACTGTGTATGGCAACGAGAGCGCAATAGTGACTTTCCTTACCAGAAAACAACTCTTGCTCGTAGGAATACAAACTGCATGTGATTCAACGCCACTTAGGACTGGGAAACAAATGCTAGCTCGCCTTACAAGAAACACTCTCTGCTTTTTAGAAAAGAGCACTCTTCTACTCTACTGTGTTTCCTATGGGGTGCAAACAGTGAGCTTGCTCAGAACAAAAGAACTGTGCTTCCTACACACATGGACCATATCTAGTTCAACTCTGCTCAGGAAATTGACAAGAACAGTAGCTCCTATTCAGTCCAATACACTGTACATGCCTGGAACAGACGCGAGTGCTATTTGCACCGTGTATGGCATTTGGAGCACAATAGTGACTCTTCTTACCAGAAAACAACTCTTGCTCGTAGTACCAGAAACTGCATGGGATTCAACTCCATTTAGGACTGCGAAACAAACGCTAGCTCGCCTTACAAGAAACACACTCTGCTTTAGAGAAAAGAAAACTCTTCTACTCTACTGTGTTCCCTATGGGGTACAAACAGTGAGCTTGCTCAGAACAAAAGAACTGTGCTTCCTACACACACGGGCCATATCTACTTCAACTCTGCTTAGAAAACAGACAAGAACAATAGCACCTATTCAGTCCAATACACTGTACTTGCTGGGTACAGACGCGAGTGCTATTTGCACTGTGTATGGCAATTGGTGCGCAATGTGACTTTCCTTACCAGAAAACAACTCTTGTTCCTAGGACCAGAAACTGCAAGTGATTGAACTCCATTTAGGACTAGGAAACAAACGCTAGCTCGCCTTACAAGAAACACACTCTGCTTTAGAGAAAAGAGCACTCATCTACTCTACTGTGTTTTCTATAGGGCCAGAACAGTGAGCTTGCTCAGAACATAAGAACTGTGCTTCCTACACACACGGGCCATATCTAGTTCAACTCTGCTTAGGAAACTGACATGAACAGTAGCTCCTATTCAGTCCAATACACTGTACATGCTGGGAACAGACGCGAATGCTATTTGCACTGTGTATGGCATTTGGAGCACAATAGTGACTCTTCTTAACAGGAAACAACTCTTGCTCGTAGAACCAGAAACTGCATGGTATTCAACTCCATTTAGGACTGCGAAACAAATGCTAGCTCGCCTTACAAGAAACACACTCTGCTTTAGAAAAAAGAGCACTCATCTACTCTACTGTGTTTCCTATAAGGCCAGAACAGTGAGCTTGCTCAGAACATAAGAACTGTGCTTCCTACACACACGGGCCATATCTAGCTCAACTCTGCTTAAGAAACTGACAAGAACAGTAGCTCCTCTTCAGTCCGATACACTGCACTTGCTGGGAACAGACGCAAGTGCTATTTGCACTGTGTATGGCAATGACAGCACAATAGTGACTCTCCTTACCAGAAAAAAACTCTTGCTCGTAGGAACACAAACTGCATGTGATTCAACGCCATTTAGGACTAGGAAACAAACGCTAGCTCGCCTTACAAGAAACACACTCTCCTTTAGAGAAAAGAGCACTCATCTACTCTACTGTGTTTCCTATAGGGCCAGAACAGTGAGCTTGCTCAGAACATAAGAACTGTGCTTCCTACACACACGGGCCATATCTAGTTCAACTCTGCTTAGGAAACTGACATGAACAGTAGCTCGTATTCAGTCCAATACACTGTACATGCTGGGAACAGACGCGAGTGCTATTTGCACTGTGTATGGCATTTGGAGCACAATAGTGACTCTTCTTAACAGGAAACAACTCTTGCTCGTAGAACCAGAAACTGCATGGGATTCAACTCCATTTAGGACTGCGAAACAAACGCTAGCTCGCCTTACAAGAAACACACTCTGCTTTAGAGAAAAGAGCACTCATCTACTCTGCTGTGTTTCCTATAGGGCCAGAACAGTGAGCTTGCTCAGAACATAAGAACTGTGCTTCCTACACACGGGCCATATCTAGCTCAACTCTGCTTAAGAAACTGACAAGAACAGTAGATCCTCTTCAGTCCGATACACTGCACTTGCTGGGAACAGACGCGAGTGCTATTTGCACTGTGTATGGCAATGACAGCACAATAGTAACTTTCCTTACCAGAAAAAAACTCTTGCTCGTAGGAACACAAACTGCATGTGATTCAACGCCATTTAGGACTGGGAAACAAATGCTAGCTCGCCTTACAAGAAACACTCTCTGTTTTTTAGAAAAGAGCACTCTTCTACTCTACTGTGTTTCCTATGGGGTCCAAACAGTGAGCTTGCTCAGAACATAATAACTGTGCTTCCTACACACACGGGCCATATCTAGTTCAACTCTTCTTAGGAAACTGACAAGAACAGTAGCTCCTCTTCAGTCCAATACACTGTACTTTCGGGGAACAGACGCGAGTGCTATTTGCACTGTGTATGGCAATTGGAGCACAATAGTGACTTGTGTTACCAGAAAACAACTCTTGCTCGTAGCACAAAAAACTGCATGTGACTCAACTCCATTTAGGACTGGGAAACAAACGCTAGCTCGACTTCCAAGAAAAACACTCTGCTTTTGAGAAAAGAGCACTCTTCTACTCTACTGTGTTTCCTATGTGTTCTGAAAAGTGAGCTTGCTCAGAACAAAAAAACTGTGCTTCCTACACACACGGCCATATCTCGTTCAAGTCTGCTTAGGAACCTGACAAGAATAGTAGATCCTCTTCAGTCCAATACACTGTACTTGCTGGGAACAGACGCCAGTGCTATTTGTCCTGTGTAGGGAAATGGCAGCGCAATAGTGACTCTTCTTACCAGAAAACAACTCTTGCTCGTAGGACCAGAAACTGCATGTGATTCAACTCCATTTAGGACTGGGAAACAAACTCTAGCTCGCTTTACAAGAAACACACTCTGCTTTTGAGAAAAGAGCACTCTTCTACTCTACTGTGTTTCCTATAGGGCCAGAACAGTGAGCTTGCTCAGAAAAAAGGAACTGTACTTCCTAAACACACGGGCCATATCTAGTTCAACTCTGCTTAGGAAACTGAGAAGAACAGTAGCTCCTCTTCAGTCCAATACACTGTACTTGCTGGGAACAGACAGGAAGGCTATTTGCACTGTGTATGGCAATGGGAGCGCAATAGTGACTTTCCTTACCAGAAATCAACTCTTGCTCATAGGACCAGAAACTGCATGTGATTCCACTCCATTTAGGACTGGGAAACAAACGCTAGCTCACCTTACAAGAAACACACTCTGCTTTAGAGAAAAGAGCACTCTTCTACTCTACTGTGTTTTCTATGGGGTCCGAACAGTGAGCTTGTTCAGAACAAAAGAACTATGCTTCCTACACACACGGACCATATGTAGTTCAACTCTGCTTAGTAAACTGACAAGAACAGTAGCTCCTCTTCAGTCCAATACGCTGTACTTGCTGGGAAAAGATGGGAAGGCTATTTGCACTGTTTATGGCAATGGGAGTGCAATATAGACTTCCCTTACCAGAAAACAACTCTTCCTCTTAGGACCAGAAACTGCATGTGATTCCACTCCATTTAGGAATGGGAAAAAAACGCTAGCTCGCCTAAAAAGAAACACACTCTGCTTTTGAGAAAAAAGCACTCTTCTACTCTACTTTGTTTCCTATGGGGTCCGAACAGTGAGCTTGCTCAGAACATAAAAACTGTGCTTCCTACACACACGGCCATATCTAGTTCAAGTCTGCTTAGGAACCTGACAAGAACAGTAGATCCTCTTCAGCCCAATACACTGTACTTGCTGCGAACAGACGCCAGTGCTATTTTCCTGGGTATGGCAATGGCAGCGCAATAGTGACTCTACTTACCAGAAAACAACTCTTGCTCGTAGTACCAGAAACGGCATGGGATTCAACTCCATTTAGGACTGGACACAAACAGTAGCTCGCCTTACCAGAAACACACTCTGCTTTAGAGAAAAGAGCACTCTTCTGCTCTACTGTGTTTCCTATGGGGTCCAAACAGTGAGCTTGATCAGAACAAAAGAACTGTGCTTCCTACACACAAGGACCATATGTAGTTCAACTCTGCTTCGGAAACTGACAAGAACAGTAGCTCCTCTTCAGTCCGATACACTGTACTTGCTGGGAACAGACGCGAGTGCTATTTGCCCTGTGTATGGCAATGGGAGCGCAATGGTGACTTTCCTTACCAGAAAACAACTCTTGTTCGTAGGACCAGAAACTGCATGTGATTCAACTCTATTTAGGTCTAGGAAACAAACGGTAGCTCGCCTTACAAGAAACACACTCTGCTTTAGAGAAAAGAGCACTCTTCTACTCTACTGTGTTTCCTATAGGGCCAGAACAGTGAGCTTGCTCAGAACATAAGAACTGTGCTTCCTACACACACGGGCCTTATCTACTTCAACTCTGCTTAGGAAACTGACAAGACATTAGATCCTCTTCAGTCCGATACACTATACTTGCTGGGAACAGACGCCAGTGCTATTTGCACTGTGTATGGCAATGGGAGCACAATAGTGACTTTCCTTACCAGAAAACAACTCTTGCTCGTAGGACCAGAAACTGCATGTGATTCAACTCCATTTAGGACTGGGAAACAAACGCTAATTCGCCTTACAAGAAACACACTCTGCTTTTGAGAAAACAGCACTCTTCTACTCTACTGTGTTTCCTATGGGGTCCAAACAGTGAGCTTGCTCAGAACAAAAGAACTGTGCTTCCTACACACATGGATCATATCTAGTTCAACTCTGCTTATGAAACTGACAAGAACAGTAGCTCCTATTCAGTCCCATACACTGTAATTGCTTGGAACAGACCCGAGTGCTATTTGCACTGTGTATGGCATTTGGAGCACAATAGTGACTCTTCTTACCAGAAACCAACTCTTGCTCGTAGGACCAAAAACTGCATGTGACTCAACTCCATTTAGGACTGGGAAACAAACGCGAGGTCGCCTTACAAGAAACACACTCTGCTTTAGAGAAAAGAGCACTCTTCTACTCTAGTGTGTTTCCTGTAGGGCCAGAACAGTGAGCTTGCTCAGAACATAATGACTGTGCTTCCTAAACACACGGGCCATATCTAGTTCAACTCTGCTTAGGAAACTGACAAGAACAGTAGCTCCTCTTCAGTCCGATACACTGTACCTGCTGGGAACAGACGCAAGTGCTATTTGCACTGTGTATGTCAAAGGGAGCGCAATAGTGACTTTCCTTACCAGAAAACAACTCTTGCTCCTAGGACCAGAAACTGCATGTGATTCAACTCCATTTAGGACTGGGAAACAAATGCTAGCTCGCCTTACAAGAAACACACTCTGCTTTTGAGAAAAAAGCACTCTTCTAGTCTACTGTGTTTCCTATAGGGCCAAAACAGTAAGCTTGCTCAGAATAACAGAACTGTGCTTCCTACACACACGGCCATATTTAGTTCAATTCTGCTTAGGAACCTGACAAGAACAGTAGATCCTCTTGAGTCCAATACACTGTACTTGCTGGGAACAGACACCAGTGCTATTTGTCCTGTGTAAGGCAATGGCAGCGCAATAGTGACTATTCTTACCATAAAAAAACTCTTGCTCGTAGGACCAGAAACTGCATGTGATTCAACTCCATTTAGGACTGGGAAACAAACGCTAGCTCGCCTTACAAGAAACACACTGCTTTAGAGAAAAGAGCACTCTTCTACTCTACTGTGTTTCCTACAGGCCAGAACAGTGAACTTGCTCAGAACAATAGAACTGTGCTTCCCACACACGGGCCATATCTAGTTCAACTCTTCTTAGGAAACTGACAAGTACAGTAGATCCTCTTCAGTCCAATAGACTGTACTTGCTGGGAACAGACGCCAGTGCTATTTGCACTGTGTATGGCAATTGGAGCACAATAGTGACTCGTCTTACCAGAAAACAACTCTTGCTCATAGGACAAAAAAACTGCATGTGACTCAACTCCATTTAGGACTGGGAAACAAACGCTAGCTCGACTTCCAAGAAAAACACTCTGCTTTTGAGAAAAGAGCACTCTTCTACTCTACTGTGTTTCCTATGTGTTCTGAAAAGTGAGCTTGCTCAGAACAAAAAAACTGTGCTTCCTACACACACGGCCATATCTCGTTCAAGTCTGCTTAGGAACCTGACAAGAATAGTAGATCCTCTTCAGTCCAATACACTGTACTTGCTGGGAACAGACGCCAGTGCTATTTGTCCTGTGTAGGGAAATGGCAGCGCAATAGTGACTCTTCTTACCAGAAAACAACTCTTGCTCGTAGGACCAGAAACTGCATGTGATTCAACTCCATTTAGGACTGGGAAACAAACTCTAGCTCGCTTTACAAGAAACACACTCTGCTTTTGAGAAAAGAGCACTCTTCTACTCTACTGTGTTTCCTATAGGGCCAGAACAGTGAGCTTGCTCAGAAAAAAGGAACTGTACTTCCTAAACACACGGGCCATATCTAGTTCAACTCTGCTTAGGAAACTGAGAAGAACAGTAGCTCCTCTTCAGTCCAATACACTGTACTTGCTGGGAACAGACAGGAAGGCTATTTGCACTGTGTATGGCAATGGGAGCGCAATAGTGACTTTCCTTACCAGAAATCAACTCTTGCTCATAGGACCAGAAACTGCATGTGATTCCACTCCATTTAGGACTGGGAAACAAACGCTAGCTCACCTTACAAGAAACACACTCTGCTTTAGAGAAAAGAGCACTCTTCTACTCTACTGTGTTTTCTATGGGGTCCGAACAGTGAGCTTGTTCAGAACAAAAGAACTATGCTTCCTACACACACGGACCATATGTAGTTCAACTCTGCTTAGTAAACTGACAAGAACAGTAGCTCCTCTTCAGTCCAATACGCTGTACTTGCTGGGAAAAGATGGGAAGGCTATTTGCACTGTTTATGGCAATGGGAGTGCAATATAGACTTCCCTTACCAGAAAACAACTCTTCCTCTTAGGACCAGAAACTGCATGTGATTCCACTCCATTTAGGAATGGGAAAAAAACGCTAGCTCGCCTAAAAAGAAACACACTCTGCTTTTGAGAAAAAAGCACTCTTCTACTCTACTTTGTTTCCTATGGGGTCCGAACAGTGAGCTTGCTCAGAACATAAAAACTGTGCTTCCTACACACACGGCCATATCTAGTTCAAGTCTGCTTAGGAACCTGACAAGAACAGTAGATCCTCTTCAGCCCAATACACTGTACTTGCTGCGAACAGACGCCAGTGCTATTTTCCTGGGTATGGCAATGGCAGCGCAATAGTGACTCTACTTACCAGAAAACAACTCTTGCTCGTAGTACCAGAAACGGCATGGGATTCAACTCCATTTAGGACTGGACACAAACAGTAGCTCGCCTTACCAGAAACACACTCTGCTTTAGAGAAAAGAGCACTCTTCTGCTCTACTGTGTTTCCTATGGGGTCCAAACAGTGAGCTTGATCAGAACAAAAGAACTGTGCTTCCTACACACAAGGACCATATGTAGTTCAACTCTGCTTCGGAAACTGACAAGAACAGTAGCTCCTCTTCAGTCCGATACACTGTACTTGCTGGGAACAGACGCGAGTGCTATTTGCCCTGTGTATGGCAATGGGAGCGCAATGGTGACTTTCCTTACCAGAAAACAACTCTTGTTCGTAGGACCAGAAACTGCATGTGATTCAACTCCATTTAGGTCTAGGAAACAAACGGTAGCTCGCCTTACAAGAAACACACTCTGCTTTAGAGAAAAGAGCACTCTTCTACTCTACTGTGTTTCCTATAGGGCCAGAACAGTGAGCTTGCTCAGAACATAAGAACTGTGCTTCCTACACACACGGGCCTTATCTACTTCAACTCTGCTTAGGAAACTGACAAGACATTAGATCCTCTTCAGTCCGATACACTATACTTGCTGGGAACAGACGCCAGTGCTATTTGCACTGTGTATGGCAATGGGAGCACAATAGTGACTTTCCTTACCAGAAAACAACTCTTGCTCGTAGGACCAGAAACTGCATGTGATTCAACTCCATTTAGGACTGGGAAACAAACGCTAATTCGCCTTACAAGAAACACACTCTGCTTTTGAGAAAACAGCACTCTTCTACTCTACTGTGTTTCCTATGGGGTCCAAACAGTGAGCTTGCTCAGAACAAAAGAACTGTGCTTCCTACACACATGGATCATATCTAGTTCAACTCTGCTTATGAAACTGACAAGAACAGTAGCTCCTATTCAGTCCCATACACTGTAATTGCTTGGAACAGACCCGAGTGCTATTTGCACTGTGTATGGCATTTGGAGCACAATAGTGACTCTTCTTACCAGAAACCAACTCTTGCTCGTAGGACCAAAAACTGCATGTGACTCAACTCCATTTAGGACTGGGAAACAAACGCGAGCTCGCCTTACAAGAAACACACTCTGCTTTTGAGAAAAGAGCACTCTTCTACTCTACTGTGTTTCCTATAGGGCCAGAACAGTGAGCTTGCTCAGAACAAAAGAACTGTGCTTCCTACACACACGGCCATATCTAGTTCAATTCTGCTTAGGAACCTGACCAGAGCAGTAGATCATCTTCAGTCCAATACACTGTACTTGCTGGGAACAGACGGGAAGGCTATTTGCACTGTGTATGGCATTTGGAGCGCAATAGTGACTCCTCTTACCAGAAAACAACTCTTGCTCATAGGACCAAAAACTGTCTGTGACTCAACTCCATTTAGGACTGGGAAACAAACGCAAGCTGGCCTTACAAGAAACACACTCTGCTTTAGAGAAAAGAGCACTCATCTACTCTACTGTGTTTCCTGTAGGGCCAGAACAGTGAGCTTGCTCAGAACATAATAACTGTGCTTCCTACACACACGGGCCATATCTAGTTCAACTCTGCTTAGGAAAATGACAAGAACAATAGCTCCTCTTCAGTTCGATACACTGTACTTGCTGAGAACAGACGCGAGTGCTATTTGCACTGTGTATGGCAATTGGAGCACAATAGTGACTCGTCTTACCAGAAAACAACTCTTGCTCGTAGGACAAAAAACTGCATGTGACTCAACTCCATTTAGGACTGGGAAACAAACTCTAGCTCGCCTTACAAGAAACACACTCTGCTTTTGAGAAAAGAGCACTCTTCTACTCTACTGTGTTTCCTATAGGGCCAGAACAGTGAGCTTGCTCAGAACAAATGAACTGTGCTTCCTAGACACACGGGCCATATCTAGTTCAACTCTGCTTAGGAAACTGACAAGAACAGTAGCACCTCTTCAGTCCAATACACTGTACTTGCTGGGAACAGACGCATGTGCTACTTGCATTGTGTATGGCATTGGGAGCACAATAGTGACTTTCCTACCAGAAAACAACTCTTGCTCGTAGGACCAGAAACTGCATGTGATTCAACTCCATTTAGGACTGGGAAACAAATGCTAGCTCGCCTTACAAGAAACACACTGCTTTAGAAAAGAGCACTTTTCTACTCTACTGTGTTTCCTATGGGGTCCATACAGTGAGCTTGATCAAAACAAAAGAACTGTGCTTCCTACACACATGGACCATATGTAGTTCAACTCTGCTTAGGAAACTGACAAGAACAGTAGCTCCTGTTCAGTCCGATACAGACACGAGTGCTATTTGCACTGTGTATGGCAATGGGAGCACAATAGTGACTTTCCTTACCAGAAAACAACTCTTGCTCATAGGACTAGAAACTGCATGTGATTCAACTCCATTTAGGAATGGGAAACAAGTGCTAGCTCGCCTTACATGAAACACACTCTGCTTTTGAGAAAAGAGCACTCTTCTACTCTACTGTGTTTTTTATGGGGTCCGAACAGTGAGCTTGCTCAGAACGAAAGAACTGTGCTTCCTACACACACGGGCCATATCTAGTTCAACTCTGCTTAGGAAACTCACAAGAACAGTAGCTCCTCTTCAGTCCAATACACTTTTCTTGCAGGGAACAGACGCGAATGCTATTTGCACTGTGTATGGCAATTGGAGCACAACAGTTACTCGTCTTACCAGAAAACAACTCTTGCTCGTAGGACAAAAAACTGCATGTGACTCAACTCCATTTAGAACTGGGAAACAAACGCGAGCTCACCTTACAAGAAATACACTCTGCTTTAGAGAAAAGAGCACTCTTCTACTTTACTGTGTTTCCTATAGGGCCAGAACAGTGAGCTTGCTCAGAACATAAGAACTGTGCTTCCTACACACACGGGCCATATCTAGTTCAACTCTGCTTAGGAACCTGACAAGAACAGTAGATCCTCTTCAGTCCAATACACTGTACATGCTGGGAACAGACGCCAGTGCTATTTGCCCTGTGTATGGCAAAGGGAGCGCAATAGTGACTCTTCTAACCAGAAAACAACACTTGCTCGTAGGACCAGAAACTGCATGTTTATTTCAACTCCATTTAGGACTGGGAAACAAAAGCTAGCTCTCCTTACAAGAAACGTACTCTGCTTTTGAGAAAAGAGCACTCTTCTACTCTCCTGTGTTTCCTTTATTGCCAGAACAGTGAGCTTGCTCAGAAAAAAAGAACTGTGCTTCCTACACACATGGCCATATCTAGTTCAACTCTGCTTATGAAACTGACAAGAACAGTAGAACCTCTTCAGTCCAATACACTGTACTTGCTGGGAACAGACTTCAGTGCTATTTGCCCTGTGTATGACAATGGGAGCGCAAGTGTGACTCTTCTTACCAGACAACAACTCATGCTCGTAGGACCAAAAACTGCATGTGATTCAACTCCGTTTAGGACTGGGAAACAAACACTAGCTCGCCTTACAAGAAACACACTCTGCTTTAAGAAAAGAGCACTCTTCTACTCTACTGTGTTTCCTTTAGGGCCAGAATAGTGAGCTTGCTCAGAACAAAAGAACTGTGCTTCCTACACACACGGCCATATCTAGTTCAACTCTGCTTATGAAACTGACAAGAACAGTAGATCCTCCTCAGTCCAATACAGTGTACTTGCTGGGAACAGACGCCAGTGCTGTTTGCCCTGTGTATGACAATGGGAGCGCAATAGTGAATCTTCTTAGTAGAAAACAACTCTTGCTCTTAGGACCAGAAACTCCATGGGATTCAACTCCATTTAGGACTGGTAAACAAACACTAGCTCGCCTTACAAGAAACACGTTCTGCTTTTGAAAAAAGAGCACTCTTCTACTCTACTGTGTTTCCTATAGGGCCAGAACAGTGAGCTTGCTCAGAACAAAAGAACTGAGCTTCCTACACACGGGCCATATCTAGTTCAACTCTGCTTAGGAAACTGACAAGAACAGTAGCACCTCTTCAGTCCGATACACTGTACTTGCTGGGAACAGACGCGAGTGCTATTTGCACTGTGTATGTCAATGGGAGCGCAATAGTGACTTTCCTTACCAGAAAAAAACTCTTGCTCGTAAGACCAGAAACTGCATGAGATTCAACTCCATTTAGGACTGGGAAACAAACGCTAGCTTGCCTTACAAGAAACACACTCTGCTTTTGAGAAAAGAGCACTCTTCTATTCTACTGTGTTTCATAAGGGGTCCGAACAGTGAGCTTGCTCAGAACAAAAGAACTGTGCTTCCTACACAAACCGACCATATCTAGTTCAACTCTGCTTATGAAACTGACAAGAACAGTAGCTCCTCTTCCGTCCAATACACTGTACTTGCTGGGAAAAGACGGGAGGGCTATTTGCACTGTTTATGGCAATGGGAGTGCAATATTGACTTTCCTTACCAGAAAACAACTCTTGTTCGTAGGACCAGAAACTGCATGTGATTCCACTCCATTTAGGAATGGGAAAAAAACGCTAGCTCGCCTTAAAAGAAAAAACTCTGCTTTTGAGAAAAAAGCACTCTTCTACTCTACTGTGTTTCCTATGGGGTCCGAACAGTGAGCTTGCTCAGAACAAAAAAACCAAGCTTCCTACACTCACGGCCATATCTAGTTCAAGTCTGCTTAGGAACCTGACAAGAACAGTAGATCCTCTTCAGTCCAATACACTGTACTTGCTGGGAACAGACGCCAGTGCTATTTGTCCTGTGCAGGACAATGGCAGCCCAATAGTGACTCTTCTTACCAGAAAACAACTCTTGCTCGTAGGACCAGAAACTGCATGAGATTCAACTCCATTTAGGACTGGGAAACAAACTCTAGCTCGCTTTACAAGAAACACACTCGGCTTTTGAGAAAAGAGCACTCTTCTACTCTACTGTGTTTCCTATGGGGTCCGAACAGTGAGCTTGCTCAGAAAAAAGGAACTGTGCTTCCTACACACACGGCCATATCTAGTTCAATTCTGCTTAGGAACCTGACCAGAGCAGTAGATCCTCTTCAGTCCAATACACTGTACTTGCTGGGAACAGACGCCAGTGCTATTTGTCCTGTATATGGCAATGGCAGTGCAATAGTGACTATTCTTACCATAAAACAACTCTTGCTTGTAGGACCACAAACTGCATGTGATTCCACTCCATTTAGGAGTGGCAAACAAACGCTAGCTCGCCTTACAAGAAACACACTCTGCTTTTGAGAAAAGAGCACTCTTCTACTCTACTGTGTTTCCTAAAGGGCCAGAACAGTGAGCTTGCTCAGAACAAAAGAACTGTGCTTCCTACACACACGGATCATAACTAGTTAAACTCTGCTTAGGAAACTGACAAGAACAGTAGCTCCTATTCAGTCCAATACACTGTACTTGCTGGGAACAGACGCGAGTGCTATTTGCACTGCTTATGGCATTTGGACCACAATAGTGACTCTTCTTACCAGAAAACTACTCTTGCTCGTAGGACCAAAAACTGTCTGCGACTCAACTCCATTTAGGACTGGGAAACAAACGCGAGCTCGCCTTACAAGAAATACAATCTGCTTTAGAGAAAAGAGCACTCTTCTACTCTACTGTGTTTCCTATAGGGCCAGAACAGTGAGCTTGCTCAGAACATAATAACTGTGCTTCCTACACACAATGACCATATGTAGTTCCACTCTGCTTAGTAAACTGACAAGAACAGTAGCTTCTATTTAGTCCAATACACTGAACTTGCTGGGAAAAGACGCGAGTGCTATTTGCCCTGTGTATGGCAATGGGAGCGCAATAGTGACTTTCCTTACCAGAAAACAACTCTTGTTCGTAGGACTAGAAACTGCATGTGATTCAACTCCATTTAGGACTAGGAAACAAACCCCAGCTTGCCTTACAAGAAACACACTCTGCTTTTCAGAAATGGGCACTCTTCTACTCTACTGTGTTTCCTATGGCGTCCGAACAGTGAGCTTGCTCAGAACAAAAGAACTGTGCTTCCTACACAAACGGCCATATCTAGTTCAATTCTGCTTAGGAACCTGACAAGAACAGTAGATCCTCTTCAGTCTAATACACTGTACTTGCTGGGAACAGACGCCAGTGCTATTTGTCATTTGTATGGCAATGGCAGCGCAATAGTGACTATTCTAACCAGAAAACAACTCTTGCTCGTAGGACCAGAAACTGCATGTGATTCCACTCCATTTAGGCCTGGGAAACAAACGCTAGCTCGCCTTACAAGAAACACACTCTGCTTTTGAGAAAAGAGCACTCTTCTACTCTACTGTGTTTTCTATGGGGTCCAAACAGTGAGCTTGCTCAGAACAAAAGAACTGTGCTTCCTACACACATGCACCATATCTACTTCAACTCTGCTTAGGAAACTGACAAGAACAGTAGCTTCTCTTCAGTCCAATACACTGTACATGGTGGGAACAGACACGAGTGCTATTTGCACTGTGTATGGCATTTGGAGCGCAATAGTGACTCTTCTTACCAGAAAACAACTCTTGCTCGTAGGACCAAAAACTGTCTGTGACTCAACTCCATTTAGGACTGGGAAACAAACGCGAGCTTGCCTTACAAGAAACACACTCTGCTTTAGAGAAAAGAGCACTCTTCTACTCTAATGTGTTTCCTATAGGTCCAGAACAGTGAGCTTTCTCAGAACAAAAGAACTGTACTTCCTACACACATGGACCATATCTAGTTCAACTCTGCTTAGTAAACTGACAAGAACAGTAGCTCCTCTTCAGTCCAATACACTGTACTTGCTGGGAAGAGACGCCAGTGCTATTTGCACTGTGTATGGCAACAAGAGCGCAATAGTGACTTTCCTTACCAGAAAACAACTCTTGCTAGTAGGAACACAAACTGCATGTGATTCTACGCCACTTAGGACTGGGAAACAAATGCTAGCTCGCCTTACAAGAAACACTCTCTGCTTTTTAGAAAAGAGCACTCTTCTACTCTACTGTGTTTCCTATGGGGTCCAAACAGTGAGCTTGCTCAGAACAAAAGAACTGTGCTTCCTACACACACGGATCATAACTAGTTAAACTCTGCTTAGGAAACTGACAAGAACAGTAGCTCCTATTCAGTCCAATACACTGTACTTGCTGGGAACAGACGCGAGTGCTATTTGCACTGCGTATGGCATTTGGACCACAATAGTGACTCTTCTTACCAGAAAACTACTCTTGCTTGTAGGACCAAAAACTGTCTGCGACTCAACACTATTTAGGACTGGGAAACAAACGCGAGCTCGCCTTACAAGAAATACACTCTGCTTTAGAGAAAAGAGCACTCTTCTACTCTACTGTGTTTCCTATAGGGCCAGAACAGTGAGCTTGCTCAGAACATAATAACTGTGCTTCCTACACACAAGGACCATATGTAGTTCCACTCTGCTTAGTAAACTGACAAGAACAGTAGCTTCTATTCAGTCCAATACACTGTACTTGCTGGGAAAAGACGCGAGTGCTATTTGCGCTGTGTATGGCAATGGGAGCGCAATAGTGACTTTCCTTACCAGAAAACAACTCTTGTTCGTAGGACTAGAAACTGCATGTGATTCAACTCCATTTAGGACTAGGAAACAAACCCCAGCTTGCCTTACAAGAAACACACTCTGCTTTTCAGAAATGAGCACTCTTCTACTCTACTGTGTTTTTTATGAGGTCCGAACAGTGAGCTTGCTCAGAACGAAAGAACTGTGCTTCCTACACACACGGGCCATATCTAGTTCAACTCTGCTTAGGAAACTCACAAGAACAGTAGCTCCTCTTCAGTCCAATACACTTTTCTTGCAGGGAACAGACGCGAATGCTATTTGCACTGTGTATGGCAATTGGAGCACAACAGTTACTCGTCTTACCAGAAAACAACTCTTGCTCGTAGGACAAAAAACTGCATGTGACTCAACTCCATTTAGAACTGGGAAACAAACGCGAGCTCACCTTACAAGAAATACACTCTGCTTTAGAGAAAAGAGCACTCTTCTACTCTACTGTGTTTCCTACAGGCCAGAACAGTGAACTTGCTCAGAACAATAGAACTGTGCTTCCCACACACGGGCCATATCTAGTTCAACTCTTCTTAGGAAACTGACAAGTACAGTAGATCCTCTTCAGTCCAATAGACTGTACTTGCTGGGAACAGACGCCAGTGCTATTTGCACTGTGTATGGCAATTGGAGCACAATAGTGACTCGTCTTACCAGAAAACAACTCTTGCTCATAGGACAAAAAACTGCATGTGACTCAACTCCATTTAGGACTGGGAAACAAACTCTAGCTGCTTTACAAGAAACACACTCTGCTTTTGAGAAAAGAGCACCCTTCTACTCTAAATTGTTTCCTATAGGGCCAGAACAGTGAGCTTGCTCAGAAAAAAGAACTGTGCTTCCTACACACACGGGCCATATCTAGTTCAACTCTTCTTAGGAAACTGACAAGAACAGTAGCTCCTCTTCAGTCCAATACACTGTACTTGCTGGGAAAAGACGGGAGGGCTATTTGCACTGTTTATGTCAATGGGAGTGCAATATTGACTTTCCTTACCAGAAAACAACTCTTGCTCGTAGGACCAGAAACTGCATGTGATTCCACTCCATTTAGGAATGGGAAAAAAACGCTAGCTCGCCTTAAAAGAAACACACTCTGCTTTAGAGAAAAGAGCACTCTTCTACTCTACTGTGTTTCCTATGGGGTCCGAACAGTGAGCTTGCTGAGAACAAAAGAACTGTGCTTCCTACACACATGGATCATATCTAGTTCAACTCTGCTTATGAAACTGAGAAGAACAGTAGCTCCTATTCAGTCCAATAGACTGTACTTGCTGGGAACAGACCCGAGTGCTATTTGCACTGTGTATGGCATTTGGAGCACAATAGTGACTCTTCTTACCAGAAAACAACTCTTGCTCGTAGGACCAAAAACTGCATGTGACTCAACTCCATTTAGGACTGGGAAACAAACGCGAGCTCGCCTTACAAGAAACACACTCTGCTTTTGAGAAAAGAGCACTCTTCTACTCTACTGTGTTTCCTATAGGGCCAGAACAGTGAGCTTGCTCAGAACAAAAGAACTGTGCTTCCTACACACACGGCCATATCTAGTTCAATTCTGCTTAGGAACCTGACCAGAGCAGTAGATCATGTTCAGTCCAATACACTGTACTTGCTGGGAACAGACGGGAAGGCTATTTGCACTGTGTATGGCATTTGGAGCGCAATAGTGACTCCTCTTACCAGAAAACAACTCTTGCTCGTAGGACCAAAAAAGGTCTGTGACTCAACTCCATTTAGGACTGGGAAACAAACGCAAGCTGGCCTTACAAGAAACACACTCTGCTTTAGAGAAAAGAGCACTCATCTACTCTACTGTGTTTCCTGTAGGGCCAGAACAGTGAGCTTGCTCAGAACATAATAACTGTGCTTCCTACACACACGGGCCATATCTAGTTCAACTCTGCTTAGGAAAATGACAAGAACAATAGCTCCTCTTCAGTTCGATACACTGTACTTGCTGAGAACAGACGCGAGTGCTATTTGCACTGTGTATGGCAATTGGAGCACAATAGTGACTCGTCTTACCAGAAAACAACTCTTGCTCGTAGGACAAAAAACTGCATGTGACTCAACTCCATTTAGGTCTGGGAAACAAACTCTAGCTCGCCTTACAAGAAACACACTCTGCTTTTGAGAAAAGAGCACTCTTCTACTCTACTGTGTTTCCTATAGGGCCAGAACAGTGAGCTTGCACAGAACAAATGAACTGTGCTTCCTAGACACACGGGCCATATCTAGTTCAACTCTGCTTAGGAAACTGACAAGAACAGTAGCACCTCTTCAGTCCAATACACTGTACTTGCTGGGAACAGACGCATGTGCTATTTGCATTGTGTATGGCATTGGGAGCACAATAGTGACTTTCCTACCAGAAAACAACTCTTGCTCGTAGGACCAGAAACTGCATGTGATTCAACTCCATTTAGGACTGGGAAACAAATGCTAGCTCGCCTTACAAGAAACACACTGCTTTAGAAAAGAGCACTTTTCTACTCTACTGTGTTTTCTATGGGGTCCATACAGTGAGCTTGATCAAAACAAAAGAACTGTGCTTCCTACACACATGGACCATATGTAGTTCAACTCTGCTTAGGAAACTGACAAGAACAGTAGCTCCTGTTCAGTCCGATACAGACACGAGTGCTATTTGCACTGTGTATGGCAATGGGAGCACAATAGTGACTTTCCTTACCAGAAAACAACTCTTGCTCATAGGACTAGAAACTGCATGTGATTCAACTCCATTTAGGAATGGGAAACAAGTGCTAGCTCGCCTTACATGCAACACACTCTGCTTTTGAGAAAAGAGCACTCTTCTACTCTACTGTGTTTTTTATGGGGTCCGAACAGTGAGCTTGCTCAGAACGAAAGAACTGTGCTTCCTACACACACGGGCCATATCTAGTTCAACTCTGCTTAGGAAACTGACAAGAACAGTAGCACCTCTTCAGTCCGATACACTGTACTTGCTGGGAACAGACGCGAGTGCTATTTGCACTGTGTATGTCAATGGGAGCGCAATAGTGACTTTCCTTACCAGAAAAAAACTCTTGCTCGTAAGACCAGAAACTGCATGAGATTCAACTCCATTTAGGACTGGGAAACAAACGCTAGCTTGCCTTACAAGAAACACACTCTGCTTTTGAGAAAAGAGCACTCTTCTATTCTACTGTGTTTCATAAGGGGTCCGAACAGTGAGCTTGCTCAGAACAAAAGAACTGTGCTTCCTACACAAACCGACCATATCTAGTTCAACTCTGCTTATGAAACTGACAAGAACAGTAGCTCCTCTTCCGTCCAATACACTGTACTTGCTGGGAAAAGACGGGAGGGCTATTTGCACTGTTTATGGCAATGGGAGTGCAATATTGACTTTCCTTACCAGAAAACAACTCTTGTTCGTAGGACCAGAAACTGCATGTGATTCCACTCCATTTAGTAATGGGAAAAAAACGCTAGCTCGCCTTAAAAGAAAAAACTCTGCTTTTGAGAAAAAAGCACTCTTCTACTCTACTGTGTTTCCTATGGTGTCCGAACAGTGATCTTGCTCAGAACAAAAAAACCAAGCTTCCTACACTCACGGCCATATCTAGTTCAAGTCTGCTTAGGAACCTGACAAGAACAGTAGATCCTCTTCAGTCCAATACACTGTACTTGCTGGGAACAGACGCCAGTGCTATTTGTCCTGTGCAGGACAATGGCAGCCCAATAGTGACTCTTCTTACCAGAAAACAACTCTTGCTCGTAGGACCAGAAACTGCATGAGATTCAACTCCATTTAGGACTGGGAAACAAACTCTAGCTCGCTTTACAAGAAACACACTCGGCTTTTGAGAAAAGAGCACTCTTCTACTCTACTGTGTTTCCTATGGGGTCCGAACAGTGAGCTTGCTCAGAAAAAAGGAACTGTGCTTCCTACACACACGGCCATATCTAGTTCAATTCTGCTTAGGAACCTGACCAGAGCAGTAGATCCTCTTCAGTCCAATACACTGTACTTGCTGGGAACAGACGCCAGTGCTATTTGTCCTGTATATGGCAATGGCAGTGCAATAGTGACTATTCTTACCATAAAACAACTCTTGCTTGTAGGACCACAAACTGCATGTGATTCCACTCCATTTAGGAGTGGCAAACAAACGCTAGCTCGCCTTACAAGAAACACACTCTGCTTTTGAGAAAAGAGCACTCTTCTACTCTACTGTGTTTCCTAAAGGGCCAGAACAGTGAGCTTGCTCAGAACAAAAGAACTGTGCTTCCTACACACACGGATCATAACTAGTTAAACTCTGCTTAGGAAACTGACAAGAACAGTAGCTCCTATTCAGTCCAATACACTGTACTTGCTGGGAACAGACGCGAGTGCTATTTGCACTGCTTATGGCATTTGGACCACAATAGTGACTCTTCTTACCAGAAAACTACTCTTGCTCGTAGGACCAAAAACTGTCTGCGACTCAACTCCATTTAGGACTGGGAAACAAACGCGAGCTCGCCTTACAAGAAATACACTCTGCTTTAGAGAAAAGAGCACTCTTCTACTCTACTGTGTTTCCTATAGGGCCAGAACAGTGAGCTTGCTCAGAACATAATAACTGTGCTTCCTACACACAATGACCATATGTAGTTCCACTCTGCTTAGTAAACTGACAAGAACAGTAGCTTCTATTTAGTCCAATACACTGAACTTGCTGGGAAAAGACGCGAGTGCTATTTGCCCTGTGTATGGCAATGGGAGCGCAATAGTGACTTTCCTTACCAGAAAACAACTCTTGTTCGTAGGACTAGAAACTGCATGTGATTCAACTCCATTTAGGACTAGGAAACAAACCCCAGCTTGCCTTACAAGAAACACACTCTGCTTTTCAGAAATGGGCACTCTTCTACTCTACTGTGTTTCCTATGGCGTCCGAACAGTGAGCTTGCTCAGAACAAAAGAACTGTGCTTCCTACACAAACGGCCATATCTAGTTCAATTCTGCTTAGGAACCTGACAAGAACAGTAGATCCTCTTCAGTCTAATACACTGTACTTGCTGGGAACAGACGCCAGTGCTATTTGTCATTTGTATGGCAATGGCAGCGCAATAGTGACTATTCTAACCAGAAAACAACTCTTGCTCGTAGGACCAGAAACTGCATGTGATTCCACTCCATTTAGGCCTGGGAAACAAACGCTAGCTCGCCTTACAAGAAACACACTCTGCTTTTGAGAAAAGAGCACTCTTCTACTCTACTGTGTTTTCTATGGGGTCCAAACAGTGAGCTTGCTCAGAACAAAAGAACTGTGCTTCCTACACACATGCACCATATCTACTTCAACTCTGCTTAGGAAACTGACAAGAACAGTAGCTTCTCTTCAGTCCAATACACTGTACATGGTGGGAACAGACACGAGTGCTATTTGCACTGTGTATGGCATTTGGAGCGCAATAGTGACTCTTCTTACCAGAAAACAACTCTTGCTCGTAGGACCAAAAACTGTCTGTGACTCAACTCCATTTAGGACTGGGAAACAAACGCGAGCTTGCCTTACAAGAAACACACTCTGCTTTAGAGAAAAGAGCACTCTTCTACTCTAATGTGTTTCCTATAGGTCCAGAACAGTGAGCTTTCTCAGAACAAAAGAACTGTACTTCCTACACACATGGACCATATCTAGTTCAACTCTGCTTAGTAAACTGACAAGAACAGTAGCTCCTCTTCAGTCCAATACACTGTACTTGCTGGGAAGAGACGCCAGTGCTATTTGCACTGTGTATGGCAACAAGAGCGCAATAGTGACTTTCCTTACCAGAAAACAACTCTTGCTAGTAGGAACACAAACTGCATGTGATTCTACGCCACTTAGGACTGGGAAACAAATGCTAGCTCGCCTTACAAGAAACACTCTCTGCTTTTTAGAAAAGAGCACTCTTCTACTCTACTGTGTTTCCTATGGGGTCCAAACAGTGAGCTTGCTCAGAACAAAAGAACTGTGCTTCCTACACACACGGATCATAACTAGTTAAACTCTGCTTAGGAAACTGACAAGAACAGTAGCTCCTATTCAGTCCAATACACTGTACTTGCTGGGAACAGACGCGAGTGCTATTTGCACTGCTTATGGCATTTGGACCACAATAGTGACTCTTCTTACCAGAAAACTACTCTTGCTTGTAGGACCAAAAACTGTCTGCGACTCAACACTATTTAGGACTGGGAAACAAACGCGAGCTCGCCTTACAAGAAATACACTCTGCTTTAGAGAAAAGAGCACTCTTCTACTCTACTGTGTTTCCTATAGGGCCAGAACAGTGAGCTTGCTCAGAACATAATAACTGTGCTTCCTACACACAAGGACCATATGTAGTTCCACTCTGCTTAGTAAACTGACAAGAACAGTAGCTTCTATTCAGTCCAATACACTGTACTTGCTGGGAAAAGACGCGAGTGCTATTTGCCCTGTGTATGGCAATGGGAGCGCAATAGTGACTTTCCTTACCAGAAAACAACTCTTGTTCGTAGGACTAGAAACTGCATGTGATTCAACTCCATTTAGGACTAGGAAACAAACCCCAGCTTGCCTTACAAGAAACACACTCTGCTTTTCAGAAATGAGCACTCTTCTACTCTACTGTGTTTTTTATGAGGTCCGAACAGTGAGCTTGCTCAGAACGAAAGAACTGTGCTTCCTACACACACGGGCCATATCTAGTTCAACTCTGCTTAGGAAACTCACAAGAACAGTAGCTCCTCTTCAGTCCAATACACTTTTCTTGCAGGGAACAGACGCGAATGCTATTTGCACTGTGTATGGCAATTGGAGCACAACAGTTACTCGTCTTACCAGAAAACAACTCTTGCTCGTAGGACAAAAAACTGCATGTGACTCAACTCCATTTAGAACTGGGAAACAAACGCGAGCTCACCTTACAAGAAATACACTCTGCTTTAGAGAAAAGAGCACTCTTCTACTCTACTGTGTTTCCTACAGGCCAGAACAGTGAACTTGCTCAGAACAATAGAACTGTGCTTCCCACACACGGGCCATATCTAGTTCAACTCTTCTTAGGAAACTGACAAGTACAGTAGATCCTCTTCCGTCCAATACGCTGTACTTGCTGGGAAAAGATGGGAAGGCTATTTGCACTGTTTATGGCAATGGGAGTGCAATATAGACTTCCCTTACCAGAAAACAACTCTTCCTCTTAGGACCAGAAACTGCATGTGATTCCACTCCATTTAGGAATGGGAAAAAAACGCTAGCTCGCCTAAAAAGAAACACACTCTGCTTTTGAGAAAAAAGCACTCTTCTACTCTACTTTGTTTCCTATGGGGTCCGAACAGTGAGCTTGCTCAGAACATAAAAACTGTGCTTCCTACACACACGGCCATATCTAGTTCAAGTCTGCTTAGGAACCTGACAAGAACAGTAGATCCTCTTCAGCCCAATACACTGTACTTGCTGCGAACAGACGCCAGTGCTATTTTCCTGGGTATGGCAATGGCAGCGCAATAGTGACTCTACTTACCAGAAAACAACTCTTGCTCGTAGTACCAGAAACGGCATGGGATTCAACTCCATTTAGGACTGGACACAAACAGTAGCTCGCCTTACCAGAAACACACTCTGCTTTAGAGAAAAGAGCACTCTTCTGCTCTACTGTGTTTCCTATGGGGTCCAAACAGTGAGCTTGATCAGAACAAAAGAACTGTGCTTCCTACACACAAGGACCATATGTAGTTCAACTCTGCTTCGGAAACTGACAAGAACAGTAGCTCCTCTTCAGTCCGATACACTGTACTTGCTGGGAACAGACGCGAGTGCTATTTGCCCTGTGTATGGCAATGGGAGCGCAATGGTGACTTTCCTTACCAGAAAACAACTCTTGTTCGTAGGACCAGAAACTGCATGTGATTCAACTCTATTTAGGTCTAGGAAACAAACGGTAGCTCGCCTTACAAGAAACACACTCTGCTTTAGAGAAAAGAGCAGTCTTCTACTCTACTGTGTTTCCTATAGGGCCAGAACAGTGAGCTTGCTCAGAACATAAGAACTGTGCTTCCTACACACACGGGCCTTATCTACTTCAACTCTGCTTAGGAAACTGACAAGACATTAGATCCTCTTCAGTCCGATACACTATACTTGCTGGGAACAGACGCCGGTGCTATTTGCACTGTGTATGGCAATGGGAGCACAATAGTGACTTTCCTTACCAGAAAACAACTCTTGCTCGTAGGACCAGAAACTGCATGTGATTCAACTCCATTTAGGACTGGGAAACAAACGCTAATTCGCCTTACAAGAAACACACTCTGCTTTTGAGAAAACAGCACTCTTCTACTCTACTGTGTTTCCTATGGGGTCCAAACAGTGAGCTTGCTCAGAACAAAAGAACTGTGCTTCCTACACACATGGATCATATCTAGTTCAACTCTGCTTATGAAACTGACAAGAACAGTAGCTCCTATTCAGTCCCATACACTGTAATTGCTTGGAACAGACCCGAGTGCTATTTGCACTGTGTATGGCATTTGGAGCACAATAGTGACTCTTCTTACCAGAAACCAACTCTTGCTCGTAGGACCAAAAACTGCATGTGACTCAACTCCATTTAGGACTGGGAAACAAACGCGAGGTCGCCTTACAAGAAACACACTCTGCTTTAGAGAAAAGAGCACTCTTCTACTCTAGTGTGTTTCCTGTAGGGCCAGAACAGTGAGCTTGCTCAGAACATAATGACTGTGCTTCCTAAACACACGGGCCATATCTAGTTCAACTCTGCTTAGGAAACTGACAAGAACAGTAGCTCCTCTTCAGTCCGATACACTGTACCTGCTGGGAACAGACGCAAGTGCTATTTGCACTGTGTATGTCAAAGGGAGCGCAATAGTGACTTTCCTTACCAGAAAACAACTCTTGCTCCTAGGACCAGAAACTGCATGTGATTCAACTCCATTTAGGACTGGGAAACAAATGCTAGCTCGCCTTACAAGAAACACACTCTGCTTTTGAGAAAAAAGCACTCTTCTAGTCTACTGTGTTTCCTATAGGGCCAAAACAGTAAGCTTGCTCAGAATAACAGAACTGTGCTTCCTACACACACGGCCATATTTAGTTCAATTCTGCTTAGGAACCTGACAAGAACAGTAGATCCTCTTGAGTCCAATACACTGTACTTGCTGGGAACAGACACCAGTGCTATTTGTCCTGTGTAAGGCAATGGCAGCGCAATAGTGACTATTCTTACCATAAAAAAAACTCTTGCTCGTAGGACCAGAAACTGCATGTGATTCAACTCCATTTAGGACTGGGAAACAAACGCTAGCTCGCCTTACAAGAAACACACTGCTTTAGAGAAAAGAGCACTCTTCTACTCTACTGTGTTTCCTACAGGCCAGAACAGTGAACTTGCTCAGAACAATAGAACTGTGCTTTCCACACACGGGCCATATCTAGTTCAACTCTTCTTAGGAAACTGACAAGTACAGTAGATCCTCTTCAGTCCAATAGACTGCACTTGCTGGGAACAGACGCCAGTGCTATTTTCACTGTGTATGGCAATTGGAGCACAATAGTGACTCGTCTTACCAGAAAACAACTCTTGCTCATAGGACAAAAAAACTGCATGTGACTCAACTCCATTTAGGACTGGGAAACAAACTCTAGCTGCTTTACAAGAAACACACTCTGCTTTTGAGAAAAGAGCACCCTTCTACTCTAAATTGTTTCCTATAGGGCCAGAACAGTGAGCTTGCTCAGAAAAAAAGAACTGTGCTTCCTACACACACGGGCCATATCTAGTTCAACTCTTCTTAGGAAACTGACAAGAACAGTAGCTCCTCTTCAGTCCAATACACTGTACTTGCTGGGAAAAGACGGGAGGGCTATTTGCACTGTTTATGTCAATGGGAGTGCAATATTGACTTTCCTTACCAGAAAACAACTCTTGCTCGTAGGACCAGAAACTGCATGTGATTCCACTCCATTTAGGAATGGGAAAAAAACGCTAGCTCGCCTTAAAAGAAACACACTCTGCTTTTGAGAAAAAAGCACTCTTCTACTCTACTGTGTTTCCTATGGGGTCCGAACAGTGAGCTTGCTGAGAACAAAAGAACTGTGCTTCCTACACACATGGATCATATCTAGTTCAACTCTGCTTATGAAACTGAGAAGAACAGTAGCTCCTATTCAGTCCAATAGACTGTACTTGCTGGGAACAGACCCGAGTGCTATTTGCACTGTGTATGGCATTTGGAGCACAATAGTGACTCTTCTTACCAGAAAACAACTCTTGCTCGTAGGACCAAAAACTGCATGTGACTCAACTCCATTTAGGACTGGGAAACAAACGCGAGCTCGCCTTACAAGAAACACACTCTGCTTTTGAGAAAAGAGCACTCTTCTACTCTACTGTGTTTCCTATAGGGCCAGAACAGTGAGCTTGCTCAGAACAAAAGAACTGTGCTTCCTACACACACGGCCATATCTAGTTCAATTCTGCTTAGGAACCTGACCAGAGCAGTAGATCATCTTCAGTCCAATACACTGTACTTGCTGGGAACAGACGGGAAGGCTATTTGCACTGTGTATGGCATTTGGAGCGCAATAGTGACTCCTCTTACCAGAAAACAACTCTTGCTCGTAGGACCAAAAACTGTCTGTGACTCAACTCCATTTAGGACTGGGAAACAAACGCAAGCTGGCCTTACAAGAAACACACTCTGCTTTAGAGAAAAGAGCACTCATCTACTCTACTGTGTTTCCTGTAGGGCCAGAACAGTGAGCTTGCTCAGAACATAATAACTGTGCTTCCTACACACACGGGCCATATCTAGTTCAACTCTGCTTAGGAAAATGACAAGAACAATAGCTCCTCTTCAGTTCGATACACTGTACTTGCTGAGAACAGACGCGAGTGCTATTTGCACTGTGTATGGCAATTGGAGCACAATAGTGACTCGTCTTACCAGAAAACAACTCTTGCTCGTAGGACAAAAAACTGCATGTGACTCAACTCCATTTAGGACTGGGAAACAAACTCTAGCTCGCCTTACAAGAAACACACTCTGCTTTTGAGAAAAGAGCACTCTTCTACTCTACTGTGTTTCCTATAGGGCCAGAACAGTGAGCTTGCTCAGAACAAATGAACTGTGCTTCCTAGACACACGGGCCATATCTAGTTCAACTCTGCTTAGGAAACTGACAAGAACAGTAGCACCTCTTCAGTCCAATACACTGTACTTGCTGGGAACAGACGCATGTGCTACTTGCATTGTGTATGGCATTGGGAGCACAATAGTGACTTTCCTACCAGAAAACAACTCTTGCTCGTAGGACCAGAAACTGCATGTGATTCAACTCCATTTAGGACTGGGAAACAAATGCTAGCTCGCCTTACAAGAAACACACTGCTTTAGAAAAGAGCACTTTTCTACTCTACTGTGTTTCCTATGGGGTCCATACAGTGAGCTTGATCAAAACAAAAGAACTGTGCTTCCTACACACATGGACCATATGTAGTTCAACTCTGCTTAGGAAACTGACAAGAACAGTAGCTCCTGTTCAGTCCGATACAGACACGAGTGCTATTTGCACTGTGTATGGCAATGGGAGCACAATAGTGACTTTCCTTACCAGAAAACAACTCTTGCTCATAGGACTAGAAACTGCATGTGATTCAACTCCATTTAGGAATGGGAAACAAGTGCTAGCTCGCCTTACATGAAACACACTCTGCTTTTGAGAAAAGAGCACTCTTCTACTCTACTGTGTTTTTTATGGGGTCCGAACAGTGAGCTTGCTCAGAACGAAAGAACTGTGCTTCCTACACACACGGGCCATATCTAGTTCAACTCTGCTTAGGAAACTCACAAGAACAGTAGCTCCTCTTCAGTCCAATACACTTTTCTTGCAGGGAACAGACGCGAATGCTATTTGCACTGTGTATGGCAATTGGAGCACAACAGTTACTCGTCTTACCAGAAAACAACTCTTGCTCGTAGGACAAAAAACTGCATGTGACTCAACTCCATTTAGAACTGGGAAACAAACGCGAGCTCACCTTACAAGAAATACACTCTGCTTTAGAGAAAAGAGCACTCTTCTACTTTACTGTGTTTCCTATAGGGCCAGAACAGTGAGCTTGCTCAGAACATAAGAACTGTGCTTCCTACACACACGGGCCATATCTAGTTCAACTCTGCTTAGGAACCTGACAAGAACAGTAGATCCTCTTCAGTCCAATACACTGTACATGCTGTTAACAGACGCCAGTGCTATTTGCCCTGTGTATGGCAAAGGGAGCGCAATAGTGACTCTTCTAACCAGAAAACAACACTTGCTCGTAGGACCAGAAACTGCATGTTTATTTCAACTCCATTTAGGACTGGGAAACAAAAGCTAGCTCTCCTTACAAGAAACGTACTCTGCTTTTGAGAAAAGAGCACTCTTCTACTCTCCTGTGTTTCCTTTATTGCCAGAACAGTGAGCTTGCTCAGAAAAAAAGAACTGTGCTTCCTACACACATGGCCATATCTAGTTCAACTCTGCTTATGAAACTGACAAGAACAGTAGAACCTCTTCAGTCCAATACACTGTACTTACTGGGAACAGACTTCAGTGCTATTTGCCCTGTGTATGACAATGGGAGCGCAAGTGTGACTCTTCTTACCAGACAACAACTCATGCTCGTAGGACCAAAAACTGCATGTGATTCAACTCCGTTTAGGACTGGGAAACAAACACTAGCTCGCCTTACAAGAAACACACTCTGCTTTAAGAAAAGAGCACTCTTCTACTCTACTGTGTTTCCTTTAGGGCCAGAATAGTGAGCTTGCTCAGAACAAAAGAACTGTGCTTCCTACACACACGGCCATATCTAGTTCAACTCTGCTTATGAAACTGACAAGAACAGTAGATCCTCCTCAGTCCAATACAGTGTACTTGCTGGGAACAGACGCCAGTGCTGTTTGCCCTGTGTATGACAATGGGAGCGCAATAGTGAATCTTCTTAGTAGAAAACAACTCTTGCTCGTAGGACCAGAAACTCCATGGGATTCAACTCCATTTAGGACTGGTAAACAAACACTAGCTCGCCTTACAAGAAACACGTTCTGCTTTTGAAAAAAGAGCACTCTTCTACTCTACTGTGTTTCCTATAGGGCCAGAACAGTGAGCTTGCTCAGAACAAAAGAACTGAGCTTCCTACACACGGGCCATATCTAGTTCAACTCTGCTTAGGAAACTGACAAGAACAGTAGCACCTCTTCAGTCCGATACACTGTACTTGCTGGGAACAGACGCGAGTGCTATTTGCACTGTGTATGTCAATGGGAGCGCAATAGTGACTTTCCTTACCAGAAAAAAACTCTTGCTCGTAAGACCAGAAACTGCATGAGATTCAACTCCATTTAGGACTGGGAAACAAACGCTAGCTTGCCTTACAAGAAACACACTCTGCTTTTGAGAAAAGAGCACTCTTCTATTCTACTGTGTTTCATAAGGGGTCCGAACAGTGAGCTTGCTCAGAACAAAAGAACTGTGCTTCCTACACAAACCGACCATATCTAGTTCAACTCTGCTTATGAAACTGACAAGAACAGTAGCTCCTCTTCCGTCCAATACACTGTACTTGCTGGGAAAAGACGGGAGGGCTATTTGCACTGTTTATGGCAATGGGAGTGCAATATTGACTTTCCTTACCAGAAAACAACTCTTGTTCGTAGGACCAGAAACTGCATGTGATTCCACTCCATTTAGGAATGGGAAAAAAACGCTAGCTCGCCTTAAAAGAAAAAACTCTGCTTTTGAGAAAAAAGCACTCTTCTACTCTACTGTGTTTCCTATGGGGTCCGAACAGTGAGCTTGCTCAGAACAAAAAAACCAAGCTTCCTACACTCACGGCCATATCTAGTTCAAGTCTGCTTAGGAACCTGACAAGAACAGTAGATCCTCTTCAGTCCAATACACTGTACTTGCTGGGAACAGACGCCAGTGCTATTTGTCCTGTGCAGGACAATGGCAGCCCAATAGTGACTCTTCTTACCAGAAAACAACTCTTGCTCGTAGGACCAGAAACTGCATGAGATTCAACTCCATTTAGGACTGGGAAACAAACTCTAGCTCGCTTTACAAGAAACACACTCGGCTTTTGAGAAAAGAGCACTCTTCTACTCTACTGTGTTTCCTATGGGGTCCGAACAGTGAGCTTGCTCAGAAAAAAGGAACTGTGCTTCCTACACACACGGCCATATCTAGTTCAATTCTGCTTAGGAACCTGACCAGAGCAGTAGATCCTCTTCAGTCCAATACACTGTACTTGCTGGGAACAGACGCCAGTGCTATTTGTCCTGTATATGGCAATGGCAGTGCAATAGTGACTATTCTTACCATAAAACAACTCTTGCTTGTAGGACCACAAACTGCATGTGATTCCACTCCATTTAGGAGTGGCAAACAAACGCTAGCTCGCCTTACAAGAAACACACTCTGCTTTTGAGAAAAGAGCACTCTTCTACTCTACTGTGTTTCCTAAAGGGCCAGAACAGTGAGCTTGGTCAGAACAAAAGAACTGTGCTTCCTACACACATGGACCATATCTAGTTCAACTCTGCTTAGGAAAGTGACAAGAACAGTAGCTCCTATTCAGTCCAATACACTGTACTTGCTGGGAACAGACGCGAGTGCTATTTGAACTGTGTATGGCATTTAGAGCGCAATAGTGACTCTTCTTACCAGAAAACAACTCTTGCTCGTAGGACCAAAAACTCTTTGTAACTCAACTCCATTTAGGACTGGGAAACAAACGCGAGCTGGCCTTACAAGAAACACACTCTGCTTTAGAGAAAAGAGCACTCATCTATTCTACTGTGTTTCCTGTAGGGCCAGAACAGTGAGCTTGCTCAGAACAAAAGAACTGTGCTTCCTACACACACGGGCCATATCTAGTTCAACTCTGCTTAGGAAACTGACATGAACAGTAGCTCCTCTTCAGTCAAATACACTGTACTTGCGGGGAACAGACGCCAGTGCTATTTGCACTGTGAACAGCAATGGGAGCACAATAGTGATTCTTTTTACCAGAAAACAACTCTTGCTCTAAGGACCAGAAACTGCATGTTATTCAACTCCGTTTAGGACTGGGAAACAAACGCTAGCTCGCCTTACAAGAAACATGCTCTGCTTCTGAGAAAAGTGCACACTTCTACTCTACTGTGTTTCCTATGGGGTACGAACAGTGTGCTTGCTCAGAACAAAAGAACTGTGCTTCCTACACACAAGTGCCATATCTAGTTCAACTCTGCTTAGGAAACTGACAAGAAGAGTAGCTCCTCTTCAGTCCAATACACTGTACTTGCTGGTAACAGACGCCAGTGCTATTTGCACTGTGTATGACAATGGGAGCGCAATAGTGACTCTTCTTACCACAAAACAATTCTTGCTTGTAGGAACAGAAACTGCATGTGATTCAACTCCACTTAGGACTGGGAAACAAACGCTAGCTCGCCTTACAAGAAACACACTCTGCTTTTGAGAAAAGAGCACTCTTCTACTCTACTGTGTTTCCTATAGGGCCAGAATAGTGAGCATGCTCAGAACAAAAGAACTGTGCTTCCTACACACACGGGCCATATCTAGTTCAATTCTGCTTAGGAAACTGACAAGAGCAGTAGAATCTCTTCAGTCTAATACACTGTACATGCTGGGAACATACGCCAGTGCTATTTGCCCTGTGTATGACAATGGGAGCACAATAGTGACTCTTCTTACCAGAAAACAACTCTTGCTCGTAGGACCAGAAACTGCATGTGATTAAACTCCATTTAGGACTGGGAAACAAATGCTAGCTCGCCTTACAAGAAACACACTTTGCTTTTGAGAAAAGAGCACTCTTCTATTCTACTGTTTTTTCTATGGGGTCCGAACAGTGAGCTTGCTCAGAACAAAAGAACTGTGCTTCCTACACACACAGGCCATATCTAGTTCAACTCTGCTTAGGAAACTGACAAGAACAGTAGCTCCTCTTCAGTCCAATACACTGTACTTGCTGGAACAGACACGAGGGCTATTTGCACTGTGTATGGCAAAGGGAGCACAATGGTGACTATTCTTACCAGAAAACAACTCTTGCTCATAGGACCAAAACTGCATTTGATTCAACTCCATTTAGGACTGAGAAACAAACGCTAGCTCACCTTACAAAAAACACACTCTGCTTTTGAGAAAAGAGCACTTTTCTACTCTACTTTGTTTCCTAGAGGGCCAGAACAGTGAGCTTGCTCAGAACAAAAGAACTGTGCTTCCTACACTTACGGGCCATATCTAGTTCAACTCTGCTTAGGAACCTGACAAGAACAGTAGATCCGCTTCAGTCAAATACACTTTACCTCTGGGAACAGACGCGAGTGCTATTTGCACTGTGTATGGCAATGGGAGCGCAATAGTGACTTTCCTTACCAGAAAACAACTCTTGCTTTTAGGACCAGAAATGCATGTGACTCAATTCCATTTAAGACTGGGAAATAAACGCTAGCTCGCCTTACAAGAAACACGCTCTGCTTTTGAGAACAGAGCACTATTCTACTCTACTGGGTTTCCTATGCGTTCCAAACAGTGAGCTTGCTCAGAACAAAAGATCTGTGCTTCCTACACACACGGGTCATATCTAGTTCAACTCTGCTTAGGAAACTGACAAGAACAGTAGCCCCTCTTCAGTCCAATACACTGTACTTGCTGGGAACAGACGCGAGTGCTATTTGCACTGTGTATGGCAATGGGAGCGCAATAGTGACTTTCCTTACCAGAAAACAACTCTTGCTCCTAGGACCTGAAACTGCATGTGATTCAAGTGCATTTAGGACTGGGAAACAAACGCTAGCTCGCCTTACAAGAAACACACTCTGCTTTTGAGGAAAGAGCACTCTTCTACTCTACTGTGTTTCCTATAGAACCAGAACAGTGAGCTTGCTGAGTAGAAAAGAACTGTGCTTCCTACACACATGGGCCATATCTAGTTCAACTCTGCTTAGGAACCTGACAAGAACAGTAGATCCTCTTCAGTCCAATACACTGTACATGCTAGGAACAGACGCCAGTGCTATTTGCCCAGTGTATGACAATTGGAGCGCAAAAGTGACTTTTATTACCAGAAAAAACTCTTGCTCATAGGACCAGAAACTGCATGTGATTCAACTCCATTTAGGACTGGGAAACAAATGCTAGCTCACCTTACAAGAAACACACTCTGCTTTTGAGAAAAAAGCACTCTTCTACTCTACTGTGTTTCCTATGTGGTTCGAACAGTGAGCTTGCTCAGAACAAAAGAACTGTGCTTCCTACACACACGGGCCATATCTAGTTCAACTCTGCTTAAAAAACTGACAAGAACAGTAGCTCCTCTTCAGACCAATACACTGTACTTGCGTTGAACAAACGCGAGTGCTATTTGTACTGTGTATGGCAATGGGAGTAAAATAGTGACTCTTCTTACCAGAAAACTACTCTTGCTCATAGGACCAGAAACTGCATTTGATTCAACTCCGTTTAGGACTGAGAAACAAACGCTAGCTCACCTTACAAGAAACACACTCTGCTTTTGAGAATAGGGCACACATCTACTCTACTGTGTTTCCTATGGGGTCTAAACAGTGAGCTTGCTCATAACAAAAGAACTGTGCTTCCTACACACACGTGTTATATCTAGTTCAACTATGCTTAGGAAACTGACAAGAACAGTAGCTCCTCTTCAGTCCAATACACTGTACTTGCTGGGAACAGACGCGAGTGCTATTTGCACTGTGTATGGCAATGGGAGCGCAATAGTGACTCTTCTTAGCAGAAAACAATTCTTGCTTGTAGGACCAGAAACTGCATGTGATTCAACTCCATTTAGGACTGGGAAACAAACGCTAGCACTCCTTACAAGAAACACACTCTGCTTTTGAGAAAAGAGCACTCTTCTACTCTTCTGTGTTTCCTATAGGGCCAGAACAGTGAACTTGCTCAGAACAAAAGAACTGTGATTCCTATCACAGGGGCCATATCTAGTTCAACTCTGCTTAGGAAACTGACAAGAACAGTAGCTCCTCTTCAGTCCAATACTCTGTACATGCTGGGAACAGACGCCATTGCTAATTGCACTGTGTATGGCAATGGGAGCTCAATAGTGACTCTTCTTACCAGAAAAAAACTCTTGCTCGTAGGACCAGAAACTGCATGGGATTCAACTCCATTTAGGACTGGGAAACAAACGCTAGCTCGCCTTACAAGTAACACACTCTGCTTTTGAGAAAAGAGCACTCTTCTACTCTACTGTGTTTCCTATAGGGCCAGAACAGTGAGCTTGCTCAGAACAAAAGAACTGTACTTCCTACACACACGGGCCATATCTAGTTCAACTCTGCTTAGGAAACTTAGAAGAAAAGTAGCTCTTCTTCAGTCCAATACACTGTACATTCTGGGAACAGACGCCAGTGCAATTTGCACTGTATACGGCAATGAGAGCACAATAGTGACATTCCACCCCAGAAAACAACTCTTGCTCATAGGACCAAAAACTGCATGTGATTCAACTCCATTTAGAACTGGGAAATAAATGCTAGCTCGCCTTACAAGAAACACACTCTGCTTTTGAGAAAAGAGCAGTCTCCTACTCTATTGTGTTTCCTATAGGGCCAGAACAGTGATATTGCTCAGAACAAAAGAACTGTGCTTCCTACACACACGGGCCATATCTAGTTCAACTCTCCTTAGGAAACTGAAAAGAACAGTAGATCCTCTTCAGTCCAATACACTGTACTTGCTGGGAACAGACGCCAGTGCTATTTGCAGTGTGTATGGCAATGGGAGCGCAATAGTTACTCTTCTTACCAGAAAAAGCTCTTGCTCATAAAACCAGAAACTGCATGGGATTCAACTCCATTTCTGACTGGGAAACAAACACTAGCTCGCCTTTCAAGATACACACTCTGCTTTTGATAAAAGGGCACTCTTCTACTCTACTGTGTTTCCTATGGGTCCGAACAGTGAGCTTGCTCAGAACAAAATAACTGTGCTTCCTACACACACGGGCCATATCTGGTTCAACTCTGCTTAGGAAACTGACAAGAACAGCAGCTCCTCTTCAGTCCAATACACTGTACTTGCTGGGAACAAACGCGAGGGCTATTTGTACTTTGTATGGCAAAAGGAGCGCAATAGTGACTATTCTAACCAGAAAACAACTCCTGCTCGTAGGACCAGAAACTGCATGTGTATTTCAACTCCATTTAAAACTGGGAAACAAATGCTAGCTCGCCTTACAAGAAACACACTCTGCTTTTGAGAAAAGAGCTCTCTTCTACTCTACTGTGTTTCCTATGGGGTTCGAACAGTGAGCTTGCTCAGAACAAAAGAACTGTGCTTCCTACACACACGGGCCATATCTAGTTCAACTCTGATTAGGAAACTTACGAAAACATTAGCTCCTCTTCAGTCCAATACACTGTACTTGCTGGGAACAGATGCGCGTGCTATTTGCAATGTGTATGGCAATGGGAGCGCAATAGTGACTTTCCTTACCAGAAAGCAACTCTTGCTCATAGGACCAAAAACTGCATGTGATTCAACTCCATTTAGGACTGGGAAACAAACGCTAGCTCGCCTTACAAGTAGCACACTCTGCTTTTGAGGAAGGACCACTCTTCTATTCTACTGTTTTTCCTTTAGCGCCAGAACAGTGAGCTTGCTCAGAACAAAAGAACTGTGCTTCCTACACACATGGCCATATCTAGTTCAATTCTGCTTAGGAAACTGACAAGAACAGTAGATCCTCTTCAGCCCAATACACTCTACTTGCTGGGAACAGACGGGAGTGCTATTTGCCCTGTGTATCACAATGGGAGTGCAATAGTGACTCTTCTTACCAGAAAACAACTCTTGCTCGTAGGACCAGAAATTGCATGTGATTCAACTCCACTTAGGACTGCGAAACAAACGCTAGCTCGCCTTACAAGAAACACACTATGCTTTTGAGAAATGAGCACTCTTCTACTCTACTGTGTGTCCTTTAGGGCCACAATAGTGAGCTTGCTCAGAACAAAAGAACTGTGCTTCCTACACACACGGCCATATCTAGTTCAACTGTGCTTATGAAACTGAGAAGAACAGTAGATCCTCCTCAGTCCAATACAGTGTACTTGCTGGGAACAGACACCAGTGCTGTTTGCCCTGTGTATGACAATGGGAGCGCAATAGTGACTCTTCTTACCAGAAAACAACTCTTGCTTGTAGGACCAGAATCTGCATGCAATTCAACTCCATTTAGGATTGGGAAACAAATGCTAGCTCGCCTTACAAGAAACAAACTCTAATTCTGAAAAGGGCACTCTTCTAGTCTACTGTGTTTTCTATGGGATTCAAACAGTGACCTTGCTCAGAACAAAAGAATTGTGCATCCTTCACACACGGGCCATATCTAGTTCAACTCTGCTTAGGAGACTGACAAGAACAGTAGCTCCTCTGCAGTCCAATACACTGTACTTGCTGGGAACAGACTCCAGTGCTATTTGCCCTGTGTATTTCAATGGGAGCGCAAGTGTGACTCTTCTTACCAGAAAACAACTCTTGCTCGTAGGACCTGAAACTGCATGGGATTCAACTCCATTTCTGACTGGGAAACAAACACTAGCTCGCCTTACAAGAAACATACTCTGCTTTTGAGAAAAGAGCACTCTTCTACTCTACTGTGTTTTCTATGGGGTCCGAACAGTGAGCTTGCTCAGAACAAAAGAACTGTGCATCCTACACACGGGCCATATTTAGTTCAACTCTGCATAGGAACCTGACAAGAAGAGTAGCTCCTCTTCAGTCCAATACACTGTACATGCTGGGAACAGACGCGAGTGCTATTTGCACTGTGTACGGCAATGGATGCACAATAGTGACTTCTTACCAGAAAACAACTCTTGCTCTTAGGACCTGAAACTGCATTTGATTCAATCCACTTAGGACTGGGAAACAAACGCTAGCTTGCCTTACAAGAAACACGCTCTGCTTTTGAGAATAGGGCACACAACTACTCTACTGTGTTTCCTATGGGGTCCAAACAGTGAGCTTGCTCAGAACAAAAGAACTGTGCTTCCTACACACGGGTCATATCTAGTTCGACTCTGCTTAGGAAACTGACAAGAACAGTAGCTCTACTTCAGCCCAATACACTGTTATTGCTGGGAACAGACGTGAGTGCTATTTGCACTGTGTATGGCAATGGGAGCACAATAGTGACTTTCCATACCAGAAAAAACTCTTGCTTGTATAACCAGAAACTGCATGTGTATTTCAACTCCATTTAGGACTGGGAAACAAATGCTAGCTCGCCTTACAAGAAACACACTCTGCTTTTGAGGAAAGAGCACTCTTCTACTCTACTGTGTTTCCTATAGGGCCAGAACAGTGAGTTTGCTGAGAACAAAAAAACTGTTCTTCCTACACACACGGGCCATATCTTGTTCAACTCTGCTTAGGAACATGACAAGAACAATATATCCTCTTCAGTCCAATACACTGTACATGCTGGGAACAGACGCCAGTGCTATTTGCCCTGTGTATGGCAAAGGGAGCGCAATAGTGACTCTTCTAACCAGAAAACAACTCTTGCTCGTAGGACCAGAAACTGCATGTTTATTTCAACTCCATTTAGGACTGGGAAACAAAAGCTAGCTCTCCTTACAAGAAACGTACTCTGCTTTTGAGAAAAGAGCACTCTTCTACTCTACTGTGTTTCCTTTATGGCCAGAACAGTGAGCTTGCTCAGAACAAAAGAACTGTGCTTCCTACACACACGGGCCATATTTAGTTCAACTCTGCTTAGGAAACTGAAAAGAACAGTAGATCCTCTTCAGTCCAATACACTGTACTTGCTGGGAACAGACGCCAGTGCTATTTGCAGTGTGTATGGCAATGAGAGCGCAATAGTGACTCTTCTTACCAGAAAAAGCTCTTCTCATAGGACCAGAAACTTCATGGGATTCAACTCCATTTCTGACTGGGAAACAAACACTAGCTCGCCTTTCAAGAAACACACTCTGCTTTTGATAAAAGGGCACTCTTCTACTCTACTGTGTTTCCTATGGGTCCGAACAGTGAGCTTGCTCAGAACAAAAGAACTGTGCTTCCTACACACACGGGCCATATCTGGTTCAACTCTGCTTAGGAAACTGACAAGAACAGTAGCTCCTCTTCAGTCCAATACACTGTACTTGCTGGGAACAGACGCGAGGGCTATTTGTACTGTGTATGGCAAAAGGAGCGCAATAGTGACTATTCTAACCAGAAAACAACTCCTGCTCGTAGGACCAGAAACTGCATGTGTATTTCAACTCCATTTAGGACTGGGAAACAAATGCTAGCTCGCCTTACAAGAAACACACTCTGCTTTTGAGAAAAGAGCTCTCTTCTACTCTACTGTGTTTCCTATTGGGTCCGAACAGTGAGCTTGCTCAGAACAAAAGAACTGTGCTTCCTACACACATGGGCCATATCTAATTCAACTCTGCTTAGGAAACTGACAAGAACAGTAGCTCCTCTTCAATCCAATACACTGTACATGCTAGGAACAAACGCCAGTGCTATTTGCCCTGTGTATGACAAAGGGAGCGCAATAGTGACTCTTCCTACCAGAAAACAACTCTTGCTCGTAGGACCAGAAACTGCATGGGATTCAACTCCATTTAGGACTGGGAAACAAATGCTATTTCGCATTACAAGAAACATACTCTGCTTTTGAGAAAAGAGCACTCTTCTACTCTACTGTTTTTTCTATGGGGTCCAAACAGTGAGCTTGCTCAGAACAAAAGAACTGTGCTTCCTACACACATGGGCCATATCTAGTTCAACTCTGCTTAGGAAACTGACAAGAACAGTAGCTCCTCTTCAGTCAAATACACTGTACTTGCTGCGAAGAGACGCGAGTGCTATTTGCACTGTGTATGACAATGGGAGCACAATAGTGACTCTTCTTACCAGAAAACAACTCTTGCTCATAGGAATTGAAACTGCATGTGATTCAACTCCATTTAGGACTGGGGAACAAACACTGGCTTGCCTTACAAGAAACATACTCTGCTTTTGAGAAAAGAGCACTCTTCTACTCTACTGTGTTTCCTATAGGGCCAGAACAGTGAGCTTGCTCAGAACAAAAGAACTGTGCTTCCTACACACACGGGCCATATCTAGTTCAACTCTGCTTAGGAAACTGACATGAACAGTAGCTCCTCTTCAGTCAAATACACTGTACTTGCTGGGAACAGACGCCAGTGCTATTTGCACTGGGAATGGCAATGGGAGCACAATAGTGACTCTTCTTACCAGAAAACAACTCTTGCTCGTCCGACCAAAAACTGCATGTGACTCAACACCATTTAGGACTGGGAACAAACGCTAGCTCACCTTACAAGAAACACACTCTGCTTTTGAGAAAAGAGCACTCTTCTTCTCTACTGTGTTTCCTATGGGGTCCGAACAGTGAGCTTGCTCAGAACAAAAGAACTGTGCTTCCTACACACACGGGCCATATCTAGTTCAACTCTGCTTAGGAAATTGACAAGAGCAGTAGCTCCTCTTCAGTCCAATACACTGTACTTGCTGGGAACAGACGCGAGTGCTATTTGCACTGTGTATGGCAATGGGAGCGCAACAGTGTCTTTCCTTACGAGAAAACAATTCTTGCTCGTAGGACCAGAAACTGCATGGGATTCAACTCCATTTAGGACTGGGAAAGAAACGCTAGCTCGCCTTACAAGAAACACACTCTGCTTTTGAGAAAAGAGCACTCTTCTACTCTATTGTGTTTCCTACGGGGTCCGAACTGTGAGCTTGCTCAGAACAAAAGACCTGTGCTTCCTACACACACGGGCCATATCTAGTTCAACTCTGCTTAGGAAACTGACAAGAACAGTAGCTCCTCTTCAGTCCAATACACTGTACATGCTGGGAACAGATGCCTGTGCTATTTGCCCTGTGTATGACAATGGGAGCGCAATAGTGACTCTTTTTACCAGAAAACAACTCTTGCTCGTAGGACCACAAACTGCATGGGATTCAACTCCATTTAGTACTGGGTAACAAACGCTGTCTCGCCTTACAGGAAACACACTCTGCTTTTGAGAAAAGGGCACTCTTCTACTCTGTTGTGTTTCCTACGGGGTCCGAACTGTGAGCTTGCTCAGAACAAAAGAACTGTGCTTCCTACACACACGGGCCATATCTAGTTCAACTCTGCTTAGGAAACTGACAAGAACAGTAGCTGCTCTTCAGTCCAATACACTGTACTTGCTGGGAACAGACGCGAGTGCTATTTGCACTGTGTATGGCAATGGGAGCGCAATAGTGACTCTTCTTACCAGAAAACAACTCTTGCTCGTAGTACCAGAAACTGCATGGGACTCAACTCCATTTCTGACTGGGAAACAAACACTAGCTCGACTTTCAAGAAAAACAATCAAATTTTGAGAATAGAGCACTCATCTACTCTACTGTGTTTCCTATGATGTCCGCATAGTGTGCTTTCTCAGAAGAAAAGAACTGTGCTTCCTACACACATGGGATATATCTGGTTCAACTCCTCTTATGAAAATGACAAGAACAGTAGCTCCTTTTCAGTCCAATACACTGTACTTGCTGGGAACAGACGCGAGTGCTATTTGCACTATGTATGGGAATGGGAGCGCAATAGTGACTTTTCTTACCAGAAAACAACTCTTGTTTAGGACCAGAAACTGGATGTGATTCAACTCCATTTAGGACTGGGAAACAAATGCTAGCTCGCCTTACAAGGAACACACTCTGCTTTTGAGAAAAGGGCACTCTTCTACCCTATTGTGTTTCCTACGCGGTCCGAACTGTGAGCTTGCTCAGAACAAAAGACCTGTGGTTCCTACACACACGGGCCATATCTGGTTCAACTCTGCTTAGGAAACTGACAAGAACAGTAGCTCCTCTTCAGTCCAATACACTGTACTTGCTGGGAACAGACGCAAGTGCTATTTGCCCAGTGTATGACAATGGGTGCGCAATATTGACTCTTCTTACCAGAAAACAACTCTTGCTCGTAGGACCAGAAACTGCATGTATTTAACTCCATTTAGGACTGGGAAAAAAATGCTAGCTCGCCTTACAAGAAACACACTCTACTTTTGAGAAAAGAGCACTCTTCTACTCTACTGTGTTTCCTATGGTGTCCGAACAGTGAGCTTGCTCAGAACAAAAGAACTGTGCTTACTACACACACGGGCCATATCTGGTTCAACTCTGCTTAGGAAACTGACAAGAACAGTAGCTCCTCTTCAGTCCAATACACTGTACTTGCTGGGAACAGACGCAAGTGCTATTTGCACTGTGTATGGCAATGGGAGCGCAATAGTGACTCTTCTTACCAGAAAACAACTCTTACTCGTAGGACCAGAAACTGCATGGGATTCAACTCCATTTCTGACTGGGAAGTAAATACTAGCTCGCCTTTCAAGGAACACAATCTAATTTTGAGAAAGGAGCACTCATCTACTCTACTGTGTTTCCTATGGTGTCCGCACAGTGTGCTTTCTCAGAAAAAAAGAACTGTGTTTCCTACACACACGGGCCATATATAGTTCAACTCCTCTTAGGAAAATGACAAGAACAGTAGCTCCTCTTCAGTCCAATACACTGTACTTGCTGGGATCAGACGCGAGTGCTATTTGCACTATGCATGGCAATGGGAGCGCAATAGTGACTTTCCTTACCAGAAAACAACTCTTGCTCATAGGACCAGAAACTGCAAGTGATTCAACTCCATTTAGGACTGG
>NW_026737217.1:0-47000 GCF_949786415.1 Peromyscus eremicus | reverse complement strand
TCAGTTTACTAAGCAGAGTTGAACTAGATATGGTCCGTGTATGTAGGAAGCACAGTTCTTTTGTTCTGAGCAAGCTCACTGTTCGGAACCCATAGGAAACACAGTAGAGTAGAAGCGTGCTCTTTTCTCTAAAGCAGAGTGTGTTTCTTGTAAGGCAAGCTACCGTTTGTTTCCCAGTCCTAAATGGAGTGGAATCACATGCAGTTTCTGGTCCTACGAGCAAGAGTTGTTTTCTGGTAAGGAAAGTCACTATTGCGCTCCCATTGCCATTCACAGTGCAAATAGCCCTCCCATCTGTTCCCAGCAAGTACAGTGTATTGTACTGAATAGGAGCTACTGTTCTTCTCAGTTTCCTAAGCAGAGTTGAACTAGATATGGTCCGTGTGTGTAGGAAGCACAGTTCTTTTGTTCCGAGCAAGCTCACTGTTCTGGCCCTATAGGAAATACAGTAGAGTAGAAGAGTGCTCTTTTCTCAAAAGCAGAGTGTGTTTCTTGTAAAGCGAGCTAGAGTTTGTTTTCCAGTCCTAAATGGAGTTGAATCACATGCAGTTTCTGGTCCTACGAACAAGAGTTGTTTTCTGGTAAGAAGAGTCACTATTGTGCTGCCATTGCCATACACAGGACAAATAGCACTGGCGTCTGTTCCCAGCAAGTACAGTGTATTGGACTGAAGAGGATATACTGTTCTTGTCAGGTTCCTAAGCAGACTTGAACTAGATATGGCCGTGTGAGTAGGAAGTATAGTTTTTTTGTTCTGAGCAAGCTCACTGTTCGGAACACATAGGAAACACAGTAGAGTAGAAGAGTGCTCTTTTCTCAAAAGCAGAGTGTGTTTCATGTAAGGCGAGCTAGCGTTTGTTTCCCAGTCCTAAATGGAGTTGAGTCACATGCAGTTTGTTGTCCTACGAGCAAGAGTTGTTTTCTGGTAAGACAAGTCACTATTGTGCTCCAATGCCATACACAGTGCAAATAGCACTCGCGTCTGTTCCCCGCAAGTACAGTGTATTGGACTGAAGAGGAGCTACTGTTCTTGTCAGTTTCCTAAGCAGAGTTGAACTAGATATGGCCCGTGTGTGTAGGAAGCACAGTTCTTTTGTTCTGAGCAAGCTCTCTGTTCGGACCCCATAGTATACACAGTATAGTAGAAGACTGCTCTTGTCTCAAAAGCAGAGTGTGTTTCTTGTAAGGCGAGCTAGCGTTTGTTTCCCAGTCCTAAATGGAGTTGAACCATATGCAGTTTCTGGTCCTACGAGCAAGAGTTGTTTTCTGGTAATGAATGTCACTATTGTGCTCCCATTGCCATATACAGTGCAAATAGCACTCGCGTGTGTTCCCAGCAAGTACAGTGTATTGAACTGAAGAGGAGCTACTGTTCTTGTCAGTTTCCAAGCAGAATTGAACTAGATATGGCCCGTGTGTGTAGGACGCACAGTTCTTTTGTTCAGAGCAAGCTCACTGTTCAGACCCCATAGGAAACACAGTAGAGTAGAAGAGTTCTCTTTTCTCAAAAGCAGAGTATGTTTCTTGAAAGGCGAGCTAGCGTTTGTTTCCCAGTAAGAAATGGAGTTGAATCTCATGCAGTTTCTGGTCCTATGAGCAAGAGTTGTTTTCTGGTAAGAAGAGTCACTATTGAGCTCCCATTGCCATACCCAGTGCAAAAAGTACTCGCGTCTGTTCCCAGCAAGTACAGTGTATTGGACTGAATAGGAGCTACTGTTTTTGTCAGTTTCCTAAGCAGAATTGAACTAGATATGGCCCGTGTGTAGGAAGCACAGTTCTTATGTTCTGAGCAAGCTCACTGTTTGGACCCCATAGGAAACACAGTAGAGTAGAAGACTGCTCTTTTCTCAAAAGCAGAGTGTGTTTCTTGAAAGGCGAGCTAGTGTTTGTATCCCAGTCAGAAATGGAGTTGAATCCCATGCAGTTTCTGGTCCTACGAGCAAGAGTTGTTTTCTGGTAAGAAGTGTCACTATTGCGCTCCCATTGCTATACACAGTGCAAATAGCACTTGCATCTGTTCCCAGCAAGTACAGTATATTGGACTGACAGGAGCTACTGTTCTTGTCAGTTTCCTAATCAGAGTTGAACTAGATATGGCCAGTGTGTGTAGGAAGCACAGTTCTTTTGTTCTGAGCAAGCTCACTGTTTGGACCCCATAGGAAACACTGTAGAGTAGAAGAGTGCTCTTTTCTCAAAAGCAGAGTGTGTTTATGTAAGGCGAGCTGGCGTTTGTTTCCCAGTCTTAAATGGAGTTGAATCACATGCAGTTTCGGGTACTAGGAGCAAGAGTTGTTTTCTGGTAAGGAAAGTCACTATTGCACTCCCATTGCCATACACAGTGCAAATAGCACTTGCATCTGTTCCCAGCAAGTACAGTGTATTGGACTGATAGGAGCTACTGTTCTTGTCAGTTTCCTAATCAGAGTTGAACTAGATATGGCCGTGTGTGTAGGAAGCACAGTTATTTTGTTCTGAGCCACCTCACTGTTCGGACCCAATAGGAAACACAGTAGAGTAGAAGAGTGCTCTTTTCTCAAAAGCAGAGGGTGTTTCTTGTAAGGCAAGCTAGCGTTTATTTCCCAGTTCTAAATGGAGTTGAATCTCATGCAGTTTTTGGTCCCACGAGGAAGAGTTGTTTTCTGGTAAGGAAAGTCACTATTGCGCTCCCATTGCCATACCCAGTACAAATAGCACTCGCGTCTGTTCCCAGCAAGTACAGTGTATTGGACTGAAGCGGAGCTACTGTTCTTGTCAGTTTCCTAACCAGAGTTGAACTAGATATGGCCGTGTGTGTAAGAAGCACAGTTCTTTTGTTCTGAGCAAACTCACTGTTCGGACCTCTTAGGAAACACAGTAGAGTAGAAGAGTGCTCTTTTCTCAAAAGCAGAGTGTGTTTCTAGTGAGGCGAGATAACGTTTGTTTCCCAGTCCTAAATGGAGTTGAATCACATGCAGTTTCTGGTCCTACGAGCAAGAGTTGTTTTCTGGTAAGAAGAGTCACTGTTGGGCTCCCATTGCCATACACAGTGCAAATAGCACTCGCGTCTGTTCCTAGTAAGTACAGTTATTGAACTGAAGAGGAGCTACTGTTCTTGTCAGTTTCCTAAGCAGAGTTGAACTAGATATGGCCCGTGTATAGGAAGCACAGTTCTTTTGTTCTGAGCAAGCTCTCTGTTCGGACCCCATAGGAAACACAGCAGAGTAGAAGAGTGCACTTTTCTCAAAAGCAGTATGTGTTTCTTGTAAGTCGAGCTAGCGTTTGTTTCCCAGTCCTAAATGGAGTTCAATCCCATGCAGTTTCTGGTCCTATGTGCTAGAGTTGTTTTCTGGTAAGAAGAGTCACTATTGCGCTCCCATTGTCATACACAGGGCAAATAGCACTGGCTTCTGTTCCCATTATGTACAGTGTATTGGACTGAAGAGGATCTACTGTTCTTGTCAGTTTCCTAAGCAGAATTGAATTAGATATAACCCGTGTGTGCAGGAAGCACAGTTCTTTTGTTCTGAGCAAGCTCACTGTTCTGGCCCTGTAAGATACACAGTAGAGTAGAAGAGTTCTCTTCTCTCAAAAGCAGAGTGTGTTTCATGTAAGACAAGCTAGCTTTTATTTCCCAGTTCTAAATGGAGTTGAATCACATGCAGTTTTCGGTCCGACGAGCATGAGTTGTTTTCTGGTAAGGAAAGTCACTATTGTGCTCCCATTGCCATACACAGTGCAAATAGCACTCGCGTCTGTTCCCAGCAAGTACAGTGTATTGGAGTGAAGAGGAGCTACTGTTCTTGTCAGTTTCCTAAGCAGAATTGAACTAGATATGGATCGTGTGTGTAGGAAGCACAGTTCTTTTGTTCTGAGCAAGCTCACTGTTCGGACCCCATAGGAAACACGGTAGAGTAGAAGAGTGCTCTTTTCTCAAAAGCAGAGTGTGTTTCTAAAAAGGTGAGCTAGTGTTTCTTTCCCAGTCAGAAATGGAGTTGAATCCCATGCAGTTTCTGGTCCTATGAGCAAGAGTTTTTTTCTGGTAAGAAGAGTCACTAATGAGCTCTCATTGCCATACACAGTGCAAATAGCACTCGCGTCTGTTCCCAGCAAGTACAGTGTATTGGACTGAATAGGAGCTACTGTTCTTCTCAGTTTCCTAAGCAGAGTTGAACTAGATATGGCCCATGTGTGTAAGAAGCACAGTTCTTTTGTTCTGAGCTAGCTCACTGTTCTGGCCCTATAGGAAAAACAGTAGAGTAGAAGAGTGCTCTTTTCTCAAAAGCAGACTGTGTTTCTTGTAAGGCAAGCTAGCATATGTTTCCCAGTCCTAAATGGAGTTGAATCACATGCAGTTTCTGGTCCTATGAGCAAAAGTTGTTTTTTGGTAAGGAAAGTCACTATTGCGCTCCCATTGCCATACACAGTGCAAATAGCACTCGCATCTGTTCGCAGCCAGTACAGTATATTGGACTGAATAGGAGCTACTGTTCTTGTGAGTTTCCTAAGCAGAATTTAACTAGATATGGCCCGTGTGTGTAGGAAGCACAGTTCTTTTCTTCTGAGCAAGCTCACTGTTCAGACGCCAAAGGAAACACAGTAGAGTAGAAGAGTGCTCGTTTCTCAAAAGCAGAGTATGACTCTTGTAAGACGATCTAGCGTTTGTTTCCCAGTTCTAAATGGAGTTGAATTACATTCAGTTTAAGGTTCTACGAGCAAGAGTTGTTTTCTGGTAAGAAGATTCACTGTTGTGCTCCCATTGTCATAAACAGGGCAAATAGCACTGGCATTTGTTCCCAGCATGTACAGTGTATTGGACTGAAGAGGAGCTACTGCTCTTGACAATTTCCTAAGCAGAGTTGAACTAGATATGGCCCGTGTGTGTAGGAAGCACAGTTCTTTTGTTCTGAGCAAGCTCACTGTTCTGACACCATAGGAAACAGAGTAGAGTAGAAGAGTGCCCTTTTCTCAAAAGAAGAGTGTGTTTCTTGTAAGGCGAGCTAGCATTTCTTTCCCAGTCCTAAATGGAGATGAATCACATGAAGTTTCTGGTCCTATATTCAAGAGTTGTTTTCTGGTAAGAAGAGTCACTATTGCGCTCCCATTGTCATACACAGGGCAAATAGCACTGGCGTCGTTTCCCAGCATGTACAGTGTATTGGACTGAAGAGGATCTACTGTTCTTGTAAGGTTCCTAAGCAGAATTGAACCAGATATGGCCGTGTGTGTAGGAAGCACAGTTCTTTTGTTCTGAGGAAGCTCACTGTTCGGACCCCATAGGAAACACAGTAGATTAGAAGAGTGCTCGTTTCTCAAAAGCAGAGTATGTCTCTTGTAAGGCGATCTAGCGTTTGTTTCCCAGTTCTAAATGGAGTTGAATTACATTCAGTTTAAGGTTCTACGAGCAAGAGTTGTTTTCTGGTAAGAAGAGTCACTGTTGCGCTCCCATTGTCATAAACAGGGCAAATAGCACTGGCATCTGTTCCCAGCATGTACAGTGTATTGGACTGAAGAGGAGCTACTGCTCTTGTCAATTTCCTAAGCAGAGTTGAACTAGATATGGCCCGAGTGTGTAGGAAGCACAGTTCTTTTGTTCTGAGCAAGCTCACTGTTCTGACACCATAGGAAACTGAGGAGAGTAGAAGAGTGCCCTTTTCTCAAAAGAAGAGTGTGTTTCTTGTAAGGCGAGCTAGCATTTCTTTCCCAGTCCTAAATGGAGATGAATCACATGAAGTTTCTGGTCCTACATGCAAGAGTTGTTTTCTGGTAAGAAGAGTCACTATTGTGCTCCCATTGTCATACACAGGGCAAATAGCACTGGCGTCGGTTCCCAGCATGTACAGTGTATTGGACTGAAGAGGATCTACTGTTCTTGTAAGGTTCCTAAGCAGAATTGAACTAGATATGGCCGTGTGTGTAGGAAGCACAGTTCTTTTGTTCTGAGCAAGCTCACTGTTCGGACCCCATAGGAAACACAGTAGAGTAGAAGAGTGCTCTTTTCTCAAAAGCAGAGTGTGTTTCTTGTAAGGCGAGGTAGCGTTTCTTTCCCAGTCCTAAATGGAGTTGAATCCCATGCAGTTTCTGGTTCTAAAAGCAAGAATTGTTTTCTCATAAGAAAAGACACTGTTGAGCTCCCATTGCCATACACAGTGCAAATAGCACTCGCGTCTGTTCCCAGCAAGTACAGTGTATTGGACTGAAGAGGAGCTACTGCTCTTGTCAATTTCCTAAGCAGAGTTGAACTAGATATGGCCCGTGTATGTAGGAAGCACAGTTCTTTTGTTCTGAGCAAGCTCACTGTTCGGAACGCATAGGAAACACAGTAGAGTAGAAGAGTGCTCTTCTCTCAAAAGCAGAGTGTGTTTCTTGTAAGGTGAGCTAGCGTTTGTTTCCCAGTCGAAATGGAGTTGAATCACATGCAGTTTCTGGTCCTACGAATAAGAATTGTTTTCTGGTAAGGAAAGTCACTGTTGTGCTCCCATTGCCATACACAGTGCAAATAGCACTCGCGTCTGTTCCCAGCAAGTACAGTGTATTGGACTGAAGAGGAGTTACTGTTCTTGTCAGTTTCCTAAGCAGAGTTGAACTAGATATGGCCCGTGTGTGTAGAAAGCACAGTTCTTTTGTTCTGAGCAAGCTCACTGTTCTGGTCCTGTAGGAAACACAGTAGAGTAGAAGAGTGCTCTCTTCTCCGAAGCAGAGTGTGTTTCTTGTAAGGTGAACTAGTGTTTGTTTCCCAGTCCTAAATGGAGTTGAGTCACATGCAGTTTTTGGTTGTACGACCAAGCGTTGTTTTCTGGTAAGAAGAGTCACTATTGCGCTTCCATTGCCATACACAGTACAAATAGCACTTGCGTCTGTTCCCAGCAAGAACAGTGTATTGGTCTGAAGAGGAGCTACTGTTCTTGTCAGTTTCCTAAGCAGAGTTGAAGTAGATATGGCCCGTGTGTGTAGGAAGCACAGTTCTTTTGTTCTGAGCAAGCTCATTGTTCCGGCCCTATAGGAAAAACAGTAGAGAAGAAGAGTGCTCTTTTCTCAAAAGCAGAGTGTGTTTCTTGTAAGGTGAGCTAGCGTTTGTTCCCAGTCCTAAATGATGTTGAGTCACATGCAGTTTTTGGTCGAACGAGCAAGAGTTGTTTTCTGGTAAGAAGAGTCACTATTGTGCTCCCATTGCCATTCACAGTGCAAATAGCACTGGCGTCTGTTCCCAGCAAGTACAGTGTATTTGACTGAAGAGGAGCTACTGTTCATGTCAGTTTCCTAAGCAGAGTTGAACTAGATATGGCCCGTATGTGTAGGAAGCACAGTTCTTTTGTTCTGAGCAAGCTCACTGTTCTGGCCCTATAGGAAACACAGTAGAGTAGAAGAGTGCTCTTTTCTCAAAAGCAGAGTATGTTTCTTGTAAGGCAAGCCAGTGTTTGTTCCCCAGTCCTAAATGGAGTTGAATCACATGCAGTTTCAATTCCTATGAGCAAGAGTTGTTTTCTGGTAAGAAGAGTCACTATTGTGCTCCCATTGTCATACACAGTGCAAATAGCACTCGCGTCTCTTCGCAGCAAGTACAGTGTATTTGACTGAAGAGGAGCTACTGTTCTTGTCAGTTTCCTAAGCAGAGTTGAACTAGATATGGCCCATGTGTAGGAAGCACATTTCTTTTGTTCTGAGCAAGCTCACTGTCCGGACCTTATAGGAAACACAGTGGAGTAGAAGACTGCTCTTTTCTCAAAAGCAGAGTGTGTTTCTTGAAATTCGAGCTAGTGTTTGTTTCCCAGTCAGAAATGGAGATGAATCCAATGCAGTTTCTGGTCCTACGAGCAAGAGTTGTTTTCTGGTAAGAAGAGTCACTATTGCGCTCCCATTTTCATACACAGGGCAAAAAGCACTGGTGTCTGTTCCCAGCAAGTACAGTGTATTGGACTGAAGAGGATCTACTGTTCTTCTCAGTTTCCTAAGCAGAATTGAACTAGTTATAGCCGTGTGTGTAGAAAGCACAGTTCTTTTGTTCTGAGCAATCTCACTGTTCTGGCTTTATAGGAAACACAGTAGAGTAGAAGAGTGCTCTTTTCTCAAAAGCAGACTGTGTTTCGTGTAAGGCGAGCTAGCGTTTGTTTCCCAGTCCTACATGGAGTTGAGTCAAATGCAGTTTATGGTCCTAGGAGCAAAAGTTGTTTTCTGGTAAGGAAATCACTATTGTTCTCCGATTGCCATTCAGAGTGCAAATAGCACTCGCGTCTGTTCCCAGCAAGTACAGTGCACTGGAGTGAAGAGGAGCTACTGTTCTTGTCAGTTTCCTAAGCAGAGTTGAACTAGATATGGATCGTGTGTGTAGGAAGCACAGTTCTTTTGTTCTGAGCAAGCTCACTGTTCGGACCCCATAGGAAACACGGTAGAGTAGAAGAGTGCTCTTTTCTCAAAAGCAGAGTGTGTTTCTAAAAAGGTGAGCTAGTGTTTCTTTCCCAGTCAGAAATGGAGTTGAATCCCATGCAGATTCTGGTCCTATGAGCAAGAGTTTTTTTCTGGTAAGAAGAGTCACTAATGAGCTCTCATTGCCATACACAGTGCAAATAGCACTCGCGTCTGTTCCCAGCAAGTACAGTGTATTGGACTGAATAGGAGCTACTGTTCTTCTCAGTTTCCTAAGCAGAGTTGAACTAGATATGGCCCATGTGTGTAGGAAGCACAGTTCTTTTGTTCTGAGCTAGCTAACTGTTCTGGCCCTATAGGAAAAACAGTACAGTAGAAAAGTGCTCTTTTCTCAAAAGCAGAATGTGTTTCTTGTAAGGCTAGCTAGCGTATGTTTCCCAGTCCTAAATGGAGTTGAATCACATGCAGTTTCTGGTCCTATGAGCAAAAGTTGTTTTTTGGTAAGGAAAGTCACTATTGCGCTCCCATTGCCATACACAGTGCAAATAGCACTCGCATCTGTTCGCAGCAAGTACAGTGTATTGGACTGAATAGGAGCTACTGTTCTTGTGAGTTTCCTAAGCAGAATTTAACTAGATATGGCCGTGTGTGTAGGAAGCACAGTTCTTTTCTTCTGAGCAAGCTCACTGTTCGGACGCCATAGGAAACACATTAGAGTAGAAGAGTGCTCTTTTCTCAAAAGCAGAGTATGTCTCTTGTAAGGCGATCTAGCGTTTGTTTCCCAGTTCTAAATGGAGTTGAATTACATTCAGTTTAAGGTTCTACGAGCAAGAGTTGTTTTCTGGTAAGAAGATTCACTGTTGCGCTCCCATTGCCATAAACAGGGCAAATAGCACTGGCATCTGTTCCCAGGATGTACAGTGTATTGGACTGATGAGGAGCTACTGCTCTTGTCAATTTCCTAAGCAGAGTTGAACTAGATATGGCCCGTGTGTGTAGGAAGCACAGTTCTTTTGTTCTGAGCAAGCTCACTGTTCTGACACCATAGGAAACAGAGTAGAGTAGAAGAGTGCCCTTTTCTCAAAAGAAGAGTGTGTTTCTTGTATGGCGAGCTAGCATTTCTTTCCCAGTCCTAAATGGAGATGTATCACATGAAGATTCTGGTCCTATATGCAAGAGTTGTTTTCTGGTAAGAAGAGTCACTATTGCGCTCCCATTGTCATACACAGGGCAAATAGCACTGGCGTCGGTTCCCAGCATGTACAGTGTATTGGACTGAGGAGGATCTACTGTTCTTGTAAGGTTCCTAAGCAGAATTGAACTAGATATGGCCGTGTGTGTAGGAAGCACAGTTCTTTTGTTCTGAGCAAGCTCACTGTTCGGACCCTATAGGAAACACAGTAGATTAGAAGAGTGCTCGTTTCTCAAAAGCAGAGTATGTCTCTTGTAAGGCGATCTAGCGTTTGTTTCCCAGTTCTAAATGGAGTTGAATTACATTCAGTTTAAGGTTCTACGAGCAAGAGTTGTTTTCTGGTAAGAAGAGTCACTGTTGCGCTCCCATTGTCATAAACAGGGCAAATAGCACTGGCATCTGCTCCCAGCAAGTACAGTGTATTGGACTGAAGTGGAGCTACTGCTCTTGTCAATTTCCTAAGCAGAGTTGAACTAGATATGGCCCGTGTGTGTAGGAAGCACAGTTCTTTTGTTCTGAGCAAGCTCACTGTTCTGACACCATAGGAAACAGAGTAGAGTAGAAGAGTGCACTTTTCTCAAAAGAAGAGTGTGTTTCTTGTAAGGCGAGCTAGCATTTCTTTCCCATTCCTAAATGGAGATGAATCACATGAAGTTTCTGGTCCTATATGCAAGAGTTGTTTTCTGGTAAGAAGAGTCACTATTGCGCTCCCATTGTCATACACAGGGCAAATAGCACTGGCGTCGGTTCCCAGCATGTACAGTGTATTGGACTGAAGAGGATCTACTGTTCTTGTAAGGTTCCTAAGCAGAATTGAACTAGATATGGCCGTGTGTGTAGGAAGCACAGTTCTTTTGTTCTGAGCAAGTTCACTGTTCGGACCCCATAGGAAACACAGTAGAGTAGAAGAGTGCTCTTTTCTCAAAAGCAGAGTGTGTTTCTTGTAAGGAGAGCTAGCGTTTCTTTCCCAGTCCTAAATGGAGTTGAATCACATGCAGTTTGTGGTCCTACGAGCAAGAATTGTTTTCTCGTAAGAAAAGACACTGTTGCGCTCCCATTGCCATACACAGTGCAAATAGCACTCGCGTCTGTTCCCAGCAAGTACAGTATATTGGACTGAAGAGGAGCTACTGCTCTTGTCAATTTCCTAAGCAGAGTTGAACTAGATATGGCCCGTGTGTGTAGGAAGCACAGTTCTTTTGTTCTGAGCAAGCTCACTGTTCGGACCCCATAGGAAACACAGTAGAGTAGAAGAGTGCTCTTTTCTCAAAAGCAGAGTGTGTTTCTTGTAAGGTGAGCTAGCGTTTGTTTCCTAGTCGAAATGGAGTTGAATCACATGCAGTTTCTGGTCCTACGAATAAGAATTGTTTTCTGGTAAGGAAAGTCACTGTTGTGCTCCCATTGCCATACACAGTGCAAATAGTACTCGCGTCTGTTCCCAGCAAGTACAGTGTATTGTACTGAAGAGGAGTTACTGTTCTTGTCAGTTTCCTAAGCAGAGTTGAACTAGATATGGCCCGTGTGTGTAGAAAGCACAGTTCTTTTGTTCTGAGCAAGCTCACTGTTCTGGTCCTATAGGAAACACAGTAGAGTAGAAGAGTGCTCTCTTCTCTGAAGCAGAGTGTGTTTCTTGTAAGGTGAACTAGTGTTTGTTTCCCAGTCCTAAATGGAGTTGAGTCACATGCAGTTTTTGGTCGTACGACCAAGAGTTGTTTTCTGGTAAGAAGAGTCACTATTGCGCTTCCATTGCCATACACAGTACAAATAGCACTTGCGTCTGTTCCCGGCAAGTACAGTGTATTGGTCTGAAGAGGAGCTACTGTTCTTGTCAGGTTCCTAAGCAGAGTTGAACTAAATATGGCCCGTGTGTAGGATGCACAGTTCTTTTGTTCTGAGCAAGCAAACTGTTCGGACCCCATAGAAAACACAGTAGAGTAGAAGAGTGCTCTTTTATCAAAAGCAGAGTATGTTTCTTGTAAGGCGAGCTAGTGTTTGTTTCCCAGTCAGAAATGGAGTTGAATCCCATGCAGTTTCTGGTCCTATGAGCAAGAGTTGTTTTCTGGTAAGAAGAGTCACTATTGCGCTTCCATTGTCATTCACAGTGCAAATAGCACTCGCATCTGTTCCCAGCAAGTACAGTGTATTGGACTGAAGAGGAGCTACTGTTCTTGTCAGTTTCCTAAGCAGAGTTGAACCTGATATGGCTCGTGTGTGTAGGAAGCACAGTTCTTTTGTTCTGAGCAAGCTCACTGTTCTCACGCTAAAGGAAAAACAGTAGAGTAGATGAGTGCTCCTTCCTCAAAAGCAGAGTGTGCTACTTGTAAGGCGAGCTAGCGTTTGTTTCCCAGTCCTAAATGGAGTTGAACCACATGCAGTTTTTGGTCCTATGAGCAAGAGTTGCTTTCTGGTAAGGAAAGTCACTATTGCGCTCCCATTGCCATACACATTGCAAATAGCACGCACATCTGTTCCCAGCAAGTACAGTGTATTGGACTGAAGAGGACCTAATGTTCTCGTAAGTTTCCTAATCAGAGTTGAACTAGATATGGCCCGTGTGTGTAGGAAGCACAGTTCTTTTGTTCTGAGCAAGCTCACTGTTCGAACCCCATAGGAAACACAGTAGAGTAGGAGAGTGCTCTTTTCTCAAAAGCAGAGTGTGTTTCTTGTAAGGCGAGCTTGCATTTGTTTCCCAGTCCTAAATGGAGTTGAATTACACATGCAGTTTCTGGTCCTACGAGCAGGAGTTGTTTTCTGGTTAGAATAGTCACTATTGCGCTCCTTTTGCCATACACAGTACAAATAGCCCTCGCGTCTGTTCCCAGCAAGTACAGTGTATTGGACTGAAGAGGAGCTACTGTTCTTGTCAGTTTCCTAAGCAGAGTTGAACCAGATATGGCCCGTGTGTGTAGGAAACACAGTTCTTTTGTTCTGAGCAAGCTCACTGTTCGGACCCATAGGAAACACAGTAGAGAAGAAGAGTGCCCTTTTATCAAAAGCAGAGTGTGTTTCTTGAAAGGCGAGCTAGTGTTTGTTTCCCAGTCAGAAATGGAGTTGAATCACATGCAGTTTCTGGTCCTATGAGCAAGAGCTTTTTCTGGTAAGAAGAGTCACTATTGCGCTCCCATTGCCATACACACTGCAAATAGCACTGGCGTCTGTTCCCAGCAAGTACAGTGTATTGGACTGAAGAGGATCTACTGTTCTTTTCAGTTTCCTAAGCAGAGTTGAACTAGATATGGCCCGTGTGTGTAGGAAGCACAGTTCTTTTGTTCTGAGCAATATCACTGTTGTGGCCCTATAGGAAACACAGTAGAGTAGGAGAGTGCTCTTTTCTCAAAAGCAGAGTGTGTTTCTTGTAAGGCGAGCTAGCATTTATTTCCCAGTTCTAAATGGAGTTGAATCACATGCAGTTTTTGGTCCTATGAGCAAGAGTTGTTTTCTGGGGTGGAATGTCACTATTGTGCTCTCATTGCCGTATACAGTGCAAATTGCACTCGCGTCTGTTCCCAGCATGTACAGTGTATTGGACTGAAGAAGAGCTACTTTTCTTCTAAGTTTCCTAAGCAGAGTTGAACTAGATATGGCCCGTGTGTGTAGGAAGTACAGTTCTTTTGTTCTGAGCAAGCTCACTGTTCTGGCCCTATAGGAAACACAGTAGAGTAGAAGAGTGTTCTTTTCTCAAAAGCAGAGTGTGTTACTTGTAAGGCGAGCTAGCGTTTGTTTCCCAGTCCCAAATGGAGTTGAATCCCATGCAGTTTCTGGTCCTACGAGCAAGAGTTTTTTTCTGGTAAGAAGAGTCACTATTGAGCTCCCATTGCCATACACAGTGCAATTAGCAATGGCGTCTGTTCCCAGCATGTACAGAGTATTGGACTGAAGAGGAGCTACTGTTCTTGTCAGTTTCCTAAGTAGAGTTTAACTGGATATGGCCCCTGTGATAGGAATCACAGTTCTTTTGTTCTGAGCAAGTTCACTGTTCTGGCCCTATAGGAAACACAGAAGAGTAGAAGAGTGCTCTTTTCTCAAAAGCAGAGTGTGTTTCTTGTAAGGAGAGCTAGCGTTTGTTTCCCAGTCCTAGATGGAGTTGAATCACATGCAGTTTCTGGTCCTACAAGCAAGAGTTTTTTTCTGGTAAGAAGAGTCACTATTGCGCTCCCATTGCCATACACAGTGCAAATAGCACTCGCGTCTGTTCCCAGCAAGTACAGTGTATTGGACTGAAGAGGAGGTACTGTTCTTGTCAGTTTCTTAAGCAGAGTTGAACTAGATATGACCCGTGTGTGTAGGAAGCACAGTTCTTTTGTTATGAGCAAGCTCACTGTTTAGACCCCATAGGAAACACAGTAGAGTAGATGTGTGCCCTATTCTCAAAAGCAGAGTGTGTTTCTTGTAAGGTGAGCTAGCGTTTGTTTCTCAGTCCTAAATGGAGTTGAATCAAATGCAGTTTCTGGTCCTATGAGCAAGAGTTGTTTTCTGGTAAGAAGAGTCACTATTGCGCTCCCATTGCCATACACAGTACAAATAGCACTCGCGTTTGTTTAACGCAAGTACAGTGTATTGGTCTGAAGGGGAGCTACTGTTATTGTCAGTTTTTTAAGCAGAGTTGAACTAGATATGGCCCGTGTGTGTATGAAGCACAGTTCTTTTGTTCTGAGCAAGCTCACCGTTCGAACCCCATAGGAAACACAGTAGAGTAGAAGAGTGCTCTTTTCTCAAAAGCAGAGTGTGTTTCTTGTAAGGTGAGCTAGCATTTGTTTCCCAGTCCTAAATGGAGTTGAATCACATGCAGTTTCTGGTCCTACGAGCAAGAGTTGTTTTCTGGTAAGGAAAGTCACTATTGCGCTCCCATTGCCATACACAGTGCAAATAGCACTGGCGTCTGTTCCCAGCAAGTACAGTGTATTGGACTGAAGAGGAGCTACTGTTCTTGTCAGTTTCCTAAGCAGAGTTGAACTAGATATGACCCGTGTGTGTAGGAAGCACAGTTCTTTTGTTCTGAGCAAGATCACTGTTGGAACGCATAGGAAACCCAGTAGAGTAGAATAGTGCTCTGTTCTCAAAAGCAGAGCGTGTTTCTTGTAAGGCGAGCTAGCGTTTATTTCCCAGTCTTAAATGGAGTTGAGTCACATGCATTTCTGGTCCTAAAAGCAAGAGTTGTTTTCTGGTAAGGAAAGTCACTTTTGCGCTCCCATTGCCATACACAGTGCAAATAGCACTCGCGTCTGTTCCCAGCAAGTAAAGTGTATTTGACTGAAGAGGATCTACTGTTCTTGGCAGGTTCCTAAGAAGAGTTGAACTAGATATGGCCCGTAAGTGTAGGAAGCACAGTTCTTTTGTTCTGAGCAAGCTCACTGTTCTGGCCCTCTAGGAAACAAAGTAGAGTAGAAAAGTGCTCTTTACTCAAAAGCAGAGTGTGTTTTTTGTAAGGTGAGCTAGCGTTTGTTTCTCAGTCCTAAATGGATTTGAATCAAATGCAGTTTTTGGTCCTATGAGCAAGAGTTGTTTTCTGGTAAGAAGAGTCACCATTGTGCTCCCTTTGCCATACACAGTGCAAATATCCCTCGCGTCTGTTCCAGCAAGTACAGTGTATTGGACTGAAGAGGAGCTACTGTTCTTGTCAGTTTCCTAAGCAGAGTTGAACTAGATATGGCCTGTGTGTGTAGGAAGCACAGTTCTTTTGTTCTGAGCAAGCTCACTGTTCGGACCCCATAGAAAATACAGTAGAGTAGAAGAGTGCTTTTTTCTCAAAAGCAAAGTGTGTTTCTTGTAAGGCGAGCTAGCATTTGTTTTCCAGTCCTAAATGGAGATTAATCACATGCAGTTTCTGGTCCTACGAGCAACAGTTGTTTTCTGGTAAGAAGAGTCACTATTGAACTCCCATTGTCATACACAGGGCAAATAGCACTGGCCTATGTTCCCAGCATGTACAGTGTATTAGACTGAAGAGGTTCTACTGCTCTTGTCAGTTTCCTAAGCAGAATTGAAGTAGATATGGCCCGTGTGTGTAGGAAGCACAGTTCTTTTGTTCTGAGCATGCTCACTATTCTGGCCCTATAGGAAACACAGTAGAGTAGAAGAGTGCTCTTTTCTCAAAAGCAGAGTGTGTTTCTTGTAAGGCGAGCTAGCATTTGTTTCCCAGTCCTAAATGGAGTTGAATCACATGCAGTTTCTGTTCCTACAAGCAAGAATTTTTTGTGGTAAGAAGAGTCACTATTGAGCTCCCATTGTCATACACAGTGCAAATAGCACTGGCGTCTGTTACCAGCAAGTACAGTGTATTGGACTGAAGTGGAGCTACTGTTCTTGTCAGTTTCCTAAGCAGAGTTGAACTAGATATGGCACTTGTGTGTAGGAAGCACAGTTCTTTTGTTCTGAGCAAGCACACTGTTCGTACCCCATAGGAAACACAGTAGAGTAGATGTGTGCACTTTTCTCAAAAGCAGAGCGTGTTTCTTGTAAGGCGAGCTAGTGTTTGTTTCCCAGTCCTAAATGGAGTTGAATAACATGCAGTTTCTGGTCCTTAGAGCAAGAGTTGTTTTCTGGTAAGAAGAATCACTATTGTGCTCCCATTGCTGTTCACAGTCCAAATAGCATTCGCGTCTGTTCCCAGCAAGTACAGTGTATTGGACTGAAGAGGAGCTACTGTTCCTGTCAGTTTCCTAAGCAGAGTTGAACTAGATTTTGCCCGTGTGTGTTGGAAGCACAGTTCTTTTGTTCTAGCAAGCTCACTGTTCTGGCCCTATAGGAAAAACAGTAGAGTAGAAGAGTGCTCTTTTTTCAAAAGCAGAACGTGTTTCTTGTAAGGCGAGCTAGTGTTTGTTTACCAGTCCTAAATGGAGTTGAATCCCATGCAGTTTGCGGTCCTACGAACAAGAGTTGTTTTCTGGTAAGAAGAGTCACTATTGCGCTCCCATTTTCATACACAGGGCAAATAGCACTGGCATCTGTTCCCAGCATGTACAGTGTATTGGACTGAAGAGGATCTACTGTTCTTGTCAGTTTCCTAAACAGAATTGAAGTAGATATGGCCGTGTGTGTAGGAAGCACAGTTCTTTTGTTCTGAGCAAGCTCACTGTTCAGACCCCATAGGAAACACAGTAGAGTAGAAGAGTGCCCTTTTCTCAGAAGCAGAGTGTGTTTCTTGTGAGGCAAGCTAGCGTTTGTTTCCCAGTCCTAAATGGAGTTGAATCACATGCAGTTTCTGGGCCTACGAGCAAGAGTTGTTTTCTGGTAAGAAGAGTCACACTTGCGCTCCCGTTGTCATACACAGGGCAAATAGCACTGGAGTCTGTTCCCAGCAAGTACAGTGTATTGGACTGAAGAGGATCTACTGTTCTTGTCAGTTTCATAAGCAGAGTTGAACTAGATATGGCCATGTGTGTAGGAAGCACAGTTCTTATGTTCTGAGCAAGCTCACTGTTCTGGCCCTATAGGAAACACAGTAGAGTAGAAGAGTGGTCTTTTCTCAAAAGCAGAGTACGTTTCTTGTAAGGAGAGCTAGCTTTTGTTTCCCAGTCCTAAATGGAGTTGAAATAAACATGCAGTTTCTGGTCCTACGAGCAAGAGTTGTTTTCTGGTTAGAAGAGTCACTATTGTGCTCCCTTTGCCATACACAGGGCAAATAGCACTGGCGTCTGTTCCCAGCATGTACAGTGTATTGGACTGAAGAGGACCTACTGTTCTTGTCAGGTTCCTAAGCAGAGTTGAACTAGATATGGCCGTGTGTGTCGGAAGCACAGTTTTTTTGTTCTCAGCCAGCTCACTGTTCTGGCCCTATAGGAAACACAGTAGAGTAGAAGAATGCTCTTTCCTCAAAAGCAGAGTGTGTTTCTTGTAAGGCGTGCTAGCAATTGTTTCCCAGTCCAAAATGGAGTTGAAATACAAATGCAGTTTCTGGTCATACAAGCAAGAGTTTTTTCTGGTAAGGAAAGTCACTATTGTGCTCCCATTGCCATACACAGTGCAAATAGCACTCACGTCTGTTCCCAGCAATAACAGTGTATTGGGCTGAAGTAGAGCTACTGTTCTTGTCAGTTTCCTAAGCAGAGTTGAACTAGATATGACCCGTGTGTAGGAAGCACAGTTCTTTTGTTCTGAGCAAGCTCACTGTTTGGACCCCATAGGAAACACAGTAGAGTAGTTGTGTGCCCTATTCTCAAAAGCAGAGCGTGTTTCCTGTAAGGCGAGCTAGCGTTTGTTTCCCAGTCCTAAGTGGATTGAATCAAATGCAGTTTCAGGTCCTAAGAGCAAGAGTTGTTTTCTGGTAAGAAGTCACTATTGTGCATCCATTGCCATACACAGTGCAAATAGCACTCGCGTCTGTTCCCAGCATGTACAGTGTATTGGACTGAAGAGGAGCTACTGTTCTCATAAGTTTCCTAATCAGAGTTGACTAGATATGGCCCGTGTGTGTAGGAAGCACAGTTCTTTTGTTCTGAGCAAGCTCAATGTTCGAACCCCATAGGAAACACAGTAGAGTAGAAGAGAGCTCTTTTCTCAAAAGCAGAGTGTGTTTCTTGTAAGGCGAGCTAGCATTTGTTTCCCACTCCTAAATGGAGTTGAAATACACATGCAGTTTCTGGTCCTACGAACAAGAGTTGTTTTCTGGTAAGAAGAGTCACTATTGTCCTCCTATTGCCATACACATTGCAAATAGCACGCGCATCTGTTCCCAGCAAGTACAGTGTATTGGACTGAAGAGGAGCTACTGTTCTTGGCAGTTTCCTAAGCAGAATTGAACTAGATATGGCCGTGAGTGTAGGAAGCACAGTTCTTTTGTTCTGAGAAAGCTCACTATTCTGGCCCTATAGGAAACACAGTAGAGTAGAAGAGTGCTCTTTTCTCAAAAGCAGAGTGTGTTTCTTGTAAGGAGAGCTAGCGTTTGTTTCCCAATCCTAAATGGAGTTGAAATACAAATGCAGTTTCTGGTCCTATGAGCAAGAGTTGTTTTCTGGTTAGAATAGTCACTATTGCGCTCCTTTTGCCATACACAGTACAAATAGCCCTCGCGTCTGTTCCCAGCAAGTACAGTGTACTGGACTGAAAAGGAGCTACTGTTCTTGTCAGGTTCCTAAGCAGAGTTTAACTAGATATGGCCCGTGTTTGTAGGATGCACAGTTCTTTTGTTATGAGCAAGCTCACTGTTCGGACCCCATAGAAAACACAGTAGAGTAGAAGAGTGCTCTTTTCTCAAAAGCAGAGTGTGTTTCTTGTAAGGCGAGCTAGTGTTTGTTTCCCAGTCAGAAATGGAGTTGAATCCCATGCAGTTTCTGGTCCTAGGAGCAAGAGTTGTTTTCTGGTAAGAAGAGTCACTATTGTGCTCCCATTGTCATACAAAGTGCAAATAGCACTCGCATCTGTTCGCAGCAAGTACAGTGTATTGGACTGAAGAGGAGCTACTGTTCTTGTCAGTTTCCTAAGCAGAGTTGAACTAGATATGGCTCGTTTGTGTAGGAAGCACAGTTGTTTTGTTCTGAGCAAGCTCACTGTTCAGACCCCATAGGAAACCCAGTAGAGTAGAAGAGTGCTGTTTTCTCAAAAGCAGAGTCTGTTTCTTGTAAGGGGAGCTAGTGTTTGTTTCCCAGTCAGAAATGGAGTTGAATCACATGCAGTTTCTGGTCCTACGAGCAAGTTGTTTTCTGGTAAGAAGAGACACTATTGCACTCCCATTGTCATACACAGGGCAAATAGCACTCGCGTCTGTTCCCAGCAAGTACAGTGTATTGGACTGAAGAGGATCTACTGTTCTTGTCAGTTTCCTAAGCAGAATTGAACTAGATATGGCCATGTGTGTAGGAAGCACAGTTCTTTTGTTCTGAGCAATCTTACTGTTCTGGCGCTAAAGGAAAAACAGTAGAGTAGAAGAGTGCTCCTTCCTCAAAAGCAGAGTGTGCTACTTGTAAGGCGAGCTAGCGTTTGTTTGCCAGTCCTAAATGGAGTTGAATCACATGCAGTTTCTGGTCCTATGAGCAAGAGTTGTTTTCTTGTAAGAAGAGTCACACTTGTGCTCCCATTGTCATACACAGGGCAAATAGCACTGGAGTCTGTTCCCAGCAAGTACAGTGTATTGGACGGAAGAGGAGCTACTGTTCTTGTCAGTTTCCTAAGCAGAGTTGAACTAGATATGGCCCGTGTGTGAAGGATGCACAATTCTTTTGTTCTGAGCAAGCTCACTGTTCGAAACCCATAGAAAACACAGTAGAATAGAAGAGTGCTCTTTTCTCAAAAGCAGAGAGTGTTTCTTGTAAGGCGAGCTAGTGTTTGTTTCCCAGTCCTAAATGGAGTTGAATCACATGCAGTTTTTGGTCCTATGAGCAAGAGTTGTTTTCTGGTAAGGGAAATCACTATGGCGCTCCCATTGCCATACACAGTGCAAATAGCACTCGCGTCTGTTCCCAGAAAGTACAGTGTATTGGACTGAAGAGGAGCTACTGTTCTTGTCAGTTTCCTAAGCAGAGTTGAACTAGATATATTCCGTGTGTGTAGGAAGCACAGTTCTTTTGTTCTGAGCAAGCTCACTGTTCGGACCCCATAGAAAACACAGTAGAGTAGAAGAGTGCTCTTTTCTCAAAAGCAGAGAGTGTTTCTTGTAAGGCGAGCTAGTGTTTGTTTACCAGTCCTAAATGGAGTTGAATCACATGCAGTTTTTGGTCCTACGAGCAAGAGTTGTTTTCTGGTAAGGAAAATCACTATTGCGCTCCCATTGCCATACACAGACCAAATAGCACTCGCATCTGCTCCCAGCAAGTACAGTGTATTGTACTGAATAGGAGCTACTGTTCCTGTCAGTTTCCTAAGCAGAGTTGAACTAGATATGGTCCGTGTGTGTAGGAAGCACAGTTCTTTTGTTCTGAGCAAGCTCACTGTTCGGACCCCATAGGAAAAACAGTAGAGTAGAAGAGTGCCCTTTTCTCAGAAGCAGAGTTTTTTTCTTGTAAGGCGAGCTAGTGTTTGTTTCCCAGTCCTAAATGGAGTTGAATCACATGCAGTTTTTGGTCCTACGAGCAAGAGTTGTTTTCTCGTAAGAAGAGTCACTATTGCGCTCCCATTGTCATACACAGGGCAAATAGCACTGGCGTCTGTTCCCAGCAAGTACAGTGTATGGGACTGAGGAGGATCTACTGTTCTTGTCAGTTTCATAAGCAGAGTTGAACTAGATATGGCCATGTGTGTAGGAAGCACAGTTCTTTTGTTCTGAGCAAGCTCACTATTCTGGCCCTAAAGGAAACACAGTAGAGTAGAAGATTGATCTTTTCTCAAAAGCATAGTGTGTTTCTTGTAAGGCGGGCTAGCGTTTGTTTCCCTCTCCTAAATGGAGTTGAATCACATGCAGTTTGCGGTCCTACCAGCAAGAGTTGTTTTCTGTTAAGAAGAGTCACTATTGCGCTCCTATTTTCATACACAGGGCAAATAGCACTGGCGTCTGTCCCAGCATGAACAGTGTATTGGACTAAAGAGGGTCTACTGTTCTTGTCAGGTTCCTAAGCAGACTTGAACTAGATATGGCCGTGTGTGTAGGAAGCACAGTTCTTTTGTTCTGAGAAAGCTCACTGTTCGTACCCCATAGGAAACACAGTAGATTAGAAGAGTGCCCTTTTCTCAGAAGCAGAGTGGGTTCCTTGTGAGGCAAGCTAGTGTTTGTTTCCCAATCCAAAATGGAGTTGAATCCCATGCAGTTTCTGGTCCTATGAGCAAGAGTTGTTTTCTGGTAAGAAGTGTCACTATTGCGCTCCCATTGTCATACACAGGGCAAACAGCACTGGCGTCTGTTCCCAGCAAGTACACTGTATTGGACTGAAGAGGATCTACTGTTCTTGTCAGTTTCATAAGCAGAGTTGAACTAGATATGGCCATGTGTGTAGGAAGCACAGTTCTTTTGTTCTGAGCAAGCTCACTGTTCTGGCCATAAGGAAACACAGTAGAGTAGAAGAGTGCTCTTTTATCAAAAGCAGAGTATGTTTGTTGTAAGGAGAGCTAGCTTTTGTTTCCAAGTCCTAAATGGAGTTGAATCCCATGCAGCATCTGGTCCTATGAGCAAGAGTTGTTTTCTGGTAAGAAGAGTAACTATTGTGCTCCCATTGCCATACACAGTGCAAATAGCACTCGCGTCTGTTCCCAGCAAGTACAGTGTATTGGACTGAAGAGGAGCTACTGTTCTTGTCAGGTTCCTAAGCTGAGTTGAACTAGATATGGCCCGTGTGTGTAGGAAGTACAGTTCTTTTGTTCTGATCAAGCTCACTGTTCTGGCACTATAGGAAACACAGTAGAGTAGAAGAGTGTCCTTTTCTCAAAAGCAGAGTGTGTTTCTTGTAAGGCGAGCTAGCGTTTGTTTCCCAGTCCTAAATGGAGTTGAATCACATGCCGTTTCTGGTCCTACCAGCAAGAGTTGTTTTCTGGTAAGAAGAGTCATACTTGCGCTCACATTATCATACACAGGGCAAATAGCACTGAAGTCTGTTCCCAGCAAGTACAGTGTATTGGACTGAAGACGAGCTACTGTTCTTGTCAGTTTCCTAAGCACAATTGAACTGGATATGACCGCGTGTGTAGGAAGCACAGTTCTTTTGTTCTGAGCAAGCTCACTGTTCTGGCCCTATATGAAACACAGTAGAGTAGAAGAGTGATCTTCTCTCAAAAGCAGAGTGTGTTTCTTGTAATTGGAGCTAGCGTTTGTTTCTCAGTCCTAAATGGAGTTGAATCACATGCAGTTTTTGTTCCTAGGAGCAAGAGTTGTTTTCTGGTAAGGAAAGTCACTATTGCGCTCCCTTTGCCACACACAGTACAAAGAGGACTCGCGTTTGTTCCCATAAAGTACAGTGTATTGGACTGAAGAGGAGGTACTGTTCTTGTCAGTTTCCTAACCAGAGTTGAACTAGATATGGTCTGTGTGTGTAGGAAGCACAGTGCTTCTGTTCTGAGCAAGCTCACTTTTCGTACCCCATAGGAAACACAGTAGAGTACAAGAGTGCTCTTTTCTCAAAAGCAGAGTGTGTTTCTTGTAAGGCAAGCTAGTGTTTCTTTCCCAGTCATAAATGGAGTTGAATCTCATGCAGTTTCTGGTCCTACGATCAAGAGTTGTTTTCTGGTAAGAAGAGTCACTAATGCGCTCCCATTGTCATACACAGTGCAAATAGCACTCGCATCTGTTCCCAGCAAGTACAGTGTATTGGACTGAAGAGGTGCTACTTTTCTTGAAAGTTTCCTAAGCAGAGTTGAACTAGATATGGCTCGTGTGTGTAGGAAGCACAGTTGTTTTGTTCCGAGCAAGCTCACTGTTCGGACCCCATAGGAAACCCAGGAGAGTAGAAGAGTGCTATTTTCTCAAAAGCAGAGTGTGTTTCTTGTAAGGCGAGCTAGCGTTTGTTTCCCAGTCCTAAATGGAGTTGAATCACATGCAGTTTCTGGTCCTACGAGCAAGAGTTGTTTTCTGGTAAGAAGAGTCACTATTGCACTCCCATTGTCATACACAGTACAAATAGCACTGGCTTCTGTTCCAGGCAAGTACAGTGTATTGGACTGAAGAGGATCTACTATTCTTGACAGTTTCCTAAGCAGAATTGAACTAGATATGGATGTGTGTGTAGGAAGCACAGTTCTTTTGTTCTGAGCAAGCTCACTGTTTTGGCCCTATAGGAAACACAGTAGAGTAGAAGAGTGCTCTTTTCTCAAAAGCAGAGTGTGTTTCTGGTAGGAGAGCTAGCTTTTGTTTCCAAGTCCTAAATGGAGTTGAATCCCATGCAGTTTCTGGTCCTACGAGCAAGAGTTGTTTTCTGGTAAGAAGAGTCACTATTGCGCTCCCATTGAAATACTCAGTGCAAATAGCACTGGCGTCTGTTCCCATCAAGTACAGTGTATTGGACTGAAGAGGAGCTACTGTTCTTGTCTGTTTCCTAAGCACAGTTAAACTAGATATGACCCGTGTGTGTAGGAAAGCACAGTTCTTTTCTTCTGAGCAAGCTCACTATTCTGGCCCTATAGGAAACACAGTAGAGTAGAAGAGTGCTCTTTTCTCAAAAGCAGAGTGTGTTTATGTAAGGCGCGCTAGAGTTTGTTTCGCAGTCCTAAATGGAGTTGAATCACATGCAGTTTCTGGTCCTACGAGCAAGAGTTGTTTTCTGGTAAGAAGTGTCACTATTGTGCTCCCATTGTCATACACAGAGCAAATAGCACTCGCGACTGTTCCCAGCAAGTACAGTGTATTGGACTGAAGAGGATCTACTGTTCTTGTCAGTTTGCTAAGCAGAATTGAACTAGATATGGCCGTGTGTGTAGGAAGCACAGTTCTTTTGTTCTGAGCAAGCTCAATATTCTGGCCCGATAGGAAACACAGTACAGTAGAAGAGTGCTCTTTTCTCAAAAGCAGAGTGTGTTTCTTGTAAGGTGAGCTAGCGTTTGTTTCCCAGTCCTAAATGGAGTTGAGTCACATGCAGTTTCTGGTCTTACGAGCAAGAGTTTTTTTCTGGTAAGAAGAGTCACTATTGCGCTCCCATTGTCATACACAGGGCAAACAGCCCTGGAGTCTGTTCCCAGCAAGTACAGTGTATTGGACTGAAGAGGAGCTACTGTCCTTGTCAGTTTCCTAAGCAGAATTGAACTAGATATTGCCCATGTGTAGGAATTACAGTTCTTTTTTTCTGAGCAAGCTCACTCTTCGGATCCCATAGGAAACACAGTAGAAGAGTGCTCTTTTCTCAAAAGAGGAGTGTGTTTATTGTAAGGCAAGCTAGCGTTTGTTTCCCAGTTCTAAATGGAGTTGAATCACATGCAGTTTCTGGTCCTACGAGCAAGAGTTATTTTCTGGTAATGAAAGTCATTATTGCGCTCCCATTGCCACACACAGTGCAAATAGCACTCGCGTCTGTTCCCATCAAGTACAGTGTATTGGACTTAAGAGGAGCTGCTGTTCTTGTCAGTTTCCTAAGCAGAGTTGAACTAGATATGGCCCGTGTGTGTAGGAAGCACAATTCTTTTGTTCTGAGCAAGCTCACTCTTCGGACCCCATAGGAAACACAGTAGAATCGAAAAGTGCCCTTTTCTCAAAAGCAGAGTGTGTTTCTGGAAAGGAAAGCTAGCGTTTGTTTCCCAGTCCTAAATGGAGTTGAATCACATGCAGTTTCTGGTCCTACCAGCAAGAGTTGTTGTTGGTAAGAAGAGTCACTATTGCGCTCCCATTGTCATACACAGGGCAAATAGCACTGGCGTCTGTTTCCAGCATGCACAGTGTATTGGACTGAAGAGAAGCTACTGTTCTTGTCAGTTTCCTAAGCAGACTTGAACTATATATGGCCCGTGTGTGTAGGAAGCACAATTCTTTTGTTCTGAGCAAGCTCACTGTTCGGACCCCATAGGAAACACTGTTGTGTAGAAGAGTGCTCTTCCTCAAAAACAGAGTGTGTTTCTTGTAAGGCGAGCTAGTGTTTGTTTCCCAGTCCTAAATGGAGTTGAATCACATGCAGTTTTTGATCCTAGGAGCAAGAGTTGTGTTCTGGTAAGGAAAGTCACTATTGCGCTCCCATTGGCACACACAGTACAAAGAGGACTCACGTCTGTTCCCATCAAGTACAGTGTATTGGAATGAAGAGGAGGTACTGTTCTTGTCAGTTTCCTAAGCAGAGTTGAACTAGATATGGCCCGTGTGTGTAGGAAGCACAGTTCTTTTGTTCTGAGCAAGCTCACTGTTCGGACCCCATAGGAAACACAGCAGAGTAGAAGTGTTCCCTATTCTCAAAAGCGAGGGTGTTTCTTGTAAGGCGAGCTAGCGTTTGTTTCCCAGTCCTAAATGGAGTTGAATCACATGCAGTTTCTGGTCCTACGCGCACGAGTTGCTTTCTGGTAAGAAGAATCACTATTGCGCTCCCATTGTCATACACAGTGCAAATAGCACTCACGTCTGTTCCCATTAAGTACAGTGTATTGGACTGAAGAGGAGCTACTGTTCTTGTCAGTTTTAAGTAGAGTTGAACTAGATATGGCCCGTGCGTGTAGGAAGCACAGTTGTTTTGTTCTGAGCAAGTTCACTGTTCAGACCCCATAGGAAACACTGTAGAGTAGAAGAGTGCTTTTTTCTCAGAAGCAGAGTGTGTTTCTGGTAAGGCGAGCTAGTGTTTGTTTCGCAGTCCTATATGGAGTGGAATTACATGCAGCTTCTGGTCCTACATGCAAGAGTTTTTTTCTGGTAAGAAGAATCACTATTGAGCTCCCATTGTCATACACAGGGCAAATAGCACTGGCGTCTGTTCCCAGCAAGTACAGTGTATTGGACTGAAGAGGAGCTACTGTTCTTGTCAGTTTCCTAAGCAGAGTTGAATTAGATATAGCCCGTGTGTGTAGGAAGCACAGTTCTTTTGTTCTGAGCAAGCTCACTATTCTGGCTCTATAGGAAACACAGTAGAGTAGAAGAGTGTTCTTTTCTCAAAAGCAGAGATTGTTTCTTGTAAGACGAGCTAGCGTTTGTTTCCCATCCTAAATGGAGTTGAATCACATGCAGTTTCTGATCCTATGAGCAAGAGTTGTTTTCTGGTAAGAAGAGTCACTATTGTGCTCCCTTTGCCATATACAGTGCAAATAGCTCTCGCCTCTGTTCCCAGCAAGTACAGTTTATTGGACTGAAGAGGAGCTACTGTTCTTGTCAGTTTCCTAAGCAGATTTGAACTAGATATGGCCCGTGTGTGTAGGAAGCACAGTTCTTTTGTTCAGAGCAAGCTCACTATTTGGACCCCAAAGGAAACACAGAGAGTAGAAGAGTGCTCTTTTCTCAAAAGCAGAGTGTGTTTATTGTAAGGCGAGCTAGCATTTGTTTCGCTGTCCTAAATGGAGTTGAATCACATGCAGTTTCTGGTCCTATGAGCAAGAGTTGTTTTCTGGTAAGAAGAGTCACTATTGCGCTCCCATTGTCATACACAGGGCAAATAGCACTGGCGTCTGTTCCCAGCAAGTACAGTGTATTGGACTGAAGAGGATCTACTGTTCTTGTCAGTTTCCTATGCAGAATTGAACTAGATATGGCCGTGTGTGTAGGAAGCACAGTTCTTTTGTTCTGAGCAACCTCACTGTTCTGGCACTATAGGAAACACAGTAGAGTAGAAGAGTGATCTTTTCTCAAAAGCAGAGTGTGTTTCTTGTAAGGCGAGCTAGTGTTTGTTTCCCAGTCCTAAATGGAGTTGAATATCATGAAGTTTTTGGTCCTACGAGCAAGAGTTGTTTTCTGGTAAGGAAAGTCACTATTGTGCTCCCATTGCCATACACAGTGCAAATATCACTCGAGTCTGTTCCCATTAAGTACAGTATATTGGACTGAAGAGGAGCTACTGTTCTTGTCAGTTTCCTAAGTAGACTTGAACTAGATATGGCCCGTGTGTGTGAAGCACTGTTTTTTTGTTCTGAGCAAGCTTACTGTTCGGACATCATAGGAAACACTGTAGAGTAGAAGAGTGCTCTTTTCTCAAAAGCAGAGTGTGTTTTTGTAAGGCGAGCTAGCCTTTGTTTCCCGTCCTAAATGGAGTTGAATCACATGCAGTTTCTGGTCCTACGAGCAAGAGTTTTTTTCTGGTATGAAGAGTCACTATTGAACTCCCATTGTCATACACAGGGCAAATAGCGCTAGCCTGTGTTCCCAGCAAGTACAATGTATTGGACTGAAGAGGAGCTACTCTTCTTGTCAGTTTCCTAAGCAGAGTTGAACTAGATATAACCCGTGTGTGTAGGAAGCACAGTACTTTTGTTCTGAGCAAGCTCACTATTCTGGCCCTAAAAGAAACACAGTAGAGTAGAAGAGTGCTCTTTTCTAAAAAGCGGAGTGTGTTTCTTGTAAGGAGAGCTAGCTTTTGTTTCCAAGTCCTAAAAGGAGTTGAATCCCATGCAGTTTCTGGTACTACGAGCAAGAGTTGTTTTCTGATACGAAGAGTCACTATTGTGCTCCCATTGCCATAGACAGTGCAAATAGCACTGGCGTCTGTTCCCAGCAAGTACAGTGTATTGGACTGAAGAGGTGCTACTGTTGTTGTCTGTTTCCTAAGCAGAGTTGAACTAGATATTGCCCGTGTGTGTAGGAAGCACACTTCTTTTTTTCTGAGCAAGCTCACTGTTCGGATCCCATACGAAACACAGTAGAGTATAAGAGTGCTCTTTTCTCAAAAGAGGAGTGTGTTTATTTTAATGCAGTCTAGAGTTTGTTTCCCAGTTCTAAATAGAGTTGAATCACATGTAGTTTCTTGTCCTATGAGCAAGAATTATTTTCTGGTAAGGAAAGTCATTATTGCGCTCCCGTTGCCACACACAGTGCAAATAGCACTCACGTCTGTTCCCATCAAGTACCGTGTATTGGACTGAAGCGAAGCTACTGTTCTTGTCCGTTTCCTAAGCAGAATTGAGCTGGATATGGCCCGTGTGTGTAGGAAGCACAGTTCTTTTATTCTGAGCAAGCTCACTGTTTTGGCCCTATAGGAAACACAGTAGAGTAGAAGAGTGCTCTTTTCTCAAAAGCAGAGTGTGTTTCTTTTAAGGCGAGCTAGCGTTTGTTTCTAGTCCTAAATGGAGTGGAATCACATGCAGTTTTTGGTCCTACGAGCTAGAGTTGTTTTCTGGTAAGGAAAGTCATTATTGCGCTCCCATTTCCATACACAGTTCAAATAGCACTCGCGTCTGTTCCCAGCAAGTACAGTGTTTTGGACTGAAGAGGAGCTACTGTTCTTGTCAGTTTCTTAAGCAGAGTTGAACTAGATATGGCCCCTGTGTGTAGGAAGAACAGTTCTTTTGTTCTGAGCAAGCTCAATGTTCGGATCCCATAGGAAACACAGTAGAGTAGAAGAGTGCGCTTTTCTCAAAAGCAGTGTGTGTTTCTTATAAGGCGAGCTAGTGTTTGTTTCCCAGTCAGAAATGGAGTTGAATCCCATGCAGTTTCTTGTCCTACGAGCAAGACTTGTTTTCGGGTAAGAAATGTCACGATTGCGCTCCCTTTGCCATACACATTGCAAATAGCACTCGCGTCTGTTCCCAGAAAGTACAGTTTATTGGACTGAAGAGGAGCTACTGTTCTTGTCAGTTACCCAAGCAGAGTTGAACTAGATATGGCTCATGTGTGTAGGAAGCACAGTTCTTTTGTTCTGAGCAAGCTCACTATTCTGGCCCTATAGGAAACACAGTAGAGTAGAAGAGTGCGCTTTTCTCAAAAGCAGTGTGTGTTTCTTATAAGGCGAGCTAGTGTTTGTTTCCCAGTCAGAAATGGAGTTGAATCCCATGCAGTTTCTTGTCCTATGAGCAAGAGTTGTTTTCTGTTAAGAAGAGTCACTATTGCGCTCCCATTGTCATACATATTACAAATAGCACTGGCGTCTGTTCAGAGCATGTACAGTGTATTGGACTGAAGAGGATCTACTGTTCTTGTCAGTTTCCTATGCAGAATTGAACTAGATATGACCGTGTGTGTAGGAAGCACAGTTCTTTTGTTCTGAGCAAGCTCACTGTTCTGGCCCTATAGGAAACACAGTAGAGTAGAAGAGTGATCTTTTCTCAAAAGCAAAGTGTGTTTCTTGTAAGGCGAGCTAGCGTTTGTTTCCCAGTTCTAAATGGAGTTGAATCACATGCAGTTTTTGGTCCTATGAGCTAGATTTGTTTTCTGGTAAGGAAAGTCACTATTGCGCTACCATTGCCATACATAGTGCAAATAGCACTGGCGTCTGTTCCCCGCAAGTACAGTGTGTTGGACTGAAGAGGATATACTGTTCTTGTCAGTTTCCTAAGCAGAGTTGAACTAGATGTGGCCCCTGTGTGTAGGAAGCACAGTTCTTTTGTTCTGAGCAAGCTCACTGTTCGGACCCCATAGGAAACACAGTAGTGTAGAAGAGTGCTCTTTTTCAAAAGCAGAGTGTGTTTCTTGTAAGGCGAGCTAGCCTTTGTTTTCCATTCCTAAATGGAGTTGAATCACATGCAGTTTCTGGTCCTACGAGCAAGAGTTGTTTTCTGGTAAGGAAAGTCACTATTGCGCTCTCATTGCCATACACAGTGCAAATAGCCCTCCCGTCTGTTCCCAGCAAGTACAGTGTATTGGACTGAAGAGGAGCTACTGTTCTTGTCAGTTTCCTACGCAGAGTTGAGCTAGCTATGTCCCGTGTGTGTAGGAACTACAGTTCTTTTGTTCTGAGCAAGCTCACTGTTCTGGCCCTAAAGGAAACACAGTAGAATAGAAGAGTGCTCTATTCTCAAAAGCATAGTGTGTTTCTTGGAAGGCAAGCTAGCGTTTTTTCCCAGTCCTAAATGGAGTTGAATCCCATGCAGTTTCTGGTCCTACGAGCAAGAGTTGTTTTCTGGTAAGAAGAGTATCTATTGAGCATTCATTGCCATACACAGTGCAAATAGCACTGGAGTCTGTTCCCAGCAAGTACAGTGTATTGGACTGAAGAGGAGCTACTGTTCTTGTCAGTTTCCTAAGCAGAGTTGAACTAGATATGGCCCGTGTGTATGAAGCACAGTTCTTTTGTTCTGAGCAAGCTGACAGTTCGGACCTCATAGGTAACACAGTAGGGTAGAAAGGTGCTCTTTTCTCAAAAGCAGAGTGTGTTTCTTGTAAGGCGAGCTAGTGTTTGTTTGCCAGTCCTAAATGGAGTTGAATCACATGCAGTTTCTGGTCCTACGAGCAAGAGTTGTTTTTTGGTAAGAAGAGTCACTATTGCGCTCCCATTGTCATACACAGGGCAAATAGCTCTGGCGTCTGTTCCCAGCATGTACAGTGTATTGGACTGAAGAGATTCTACTGTTCTTGTCAGTTGCCTAAGCAGAGTTGAACTAGCTATGTCCTGTGTGTGTAGGAACTACAGTTCTTTTGTTCTGAGCAAGCTCACTGTTATGGCCCTAAATGAAACACAGTAGAGTAGAAGAGTGCTCTTTTCTCAAAAGCAGAGTGTGTTTCTTGTAAGGCGAGCAAGCGTTTGTTTCCCAGTCAGAAACGGAGTTGAATCCCATGCAGGTTCTCATCCTACGATCAAGAGTTGTTTTCTGGTAAGAAGAGTCACTATTGTGCTCCCATTTCCATACACAGTGCAAATAGCACTGGCGTCTGTTCCCAGCAAGTACAGTGTATCGGACAGAAGAGGAGCTACTGCTCTTGTCAGTTTCCTAAGCAGAGTTGAACTAGATATGGCCCGTGTGTGTAGGAAGCACAGTTCATTTGTCCTGAGCATGCTCACTGTTCAGACCCCATAGGAAACACAGAAGAGTAGACGAGTGCTCTTTTCCCAAAAGCAGACTGTGTTTCTTGTTAGGCGAGCTAGTGTTTGTTTCCCAGTCAGAAATGGAGTTGAATCCCATGCAGTTTCTAGTCCTATGAGAAAGAGTTGTTTTCTGGTAAGAAGAGTCACTATTGCTCTCCCATTGCCATACACAGTGCAAATAGCACTCGCGTCTGTTCCCAGCAAGTACAGTGTATTGGACTGAAGAGGAGATCCTGTTCTTGTCAGTTTCCTAAGCAGAGTTGAACTAGATATGGCCCGTGTGTGTAGGAAGCACAGTTCTTTTGTTCTGAGCAAGCTCACAGTTCGGACCCCATAGGTAACACAGTAGGGTAGAAAGGTGCTCTTTTCTCAAAAGCAGAGTGTGTTTCTTGTAAGGCGAGCTAGCGTTTGTTTCCCAGTCCTAAATGGAGTTGAATCACATGCAGTTTCTGGTCCTACGATAAAGAGTTGTTTTCTGGTAAGATAAGTAACTATTGCGCTCCCTTGTCAACACAGGGCAAATAGCACTGGCATCTGTTCCCAGCATGTACAGTGTATTGGACGGATGAGGAGCTACTATTCTTGTCAGTTTCATAAGCAGAGTTGAACTATATATGGCCCCTGTGTGTAGGAGGCACAGTTCTTTTGTTCTGAGCAAGCTCACTGTTCTGGCTCTATTGGAAACACAGAAGAGTAGAAGAGTGCTCTTTTCTCAAAAGCACAGTGTGTTTCTTGTAAGGCGAGCTAGCATTTGTTTTGCAGTCCTAAATGGAGTTGAGTCACATGCAGTTTCTGTTCCTATGAGCAAGAGTTGTTTTCTGGTAAGATGAGTAACTATTGCGCTCCCTTTGTCAACACAGGGCAAATAGCACTGGCATCTGGTCCCAGCATGTACAGAATATTCGACGGAATAGGAGCTACTTTTCTTGTCATTTTCATAAGCAGAGTTGAACTAGATATGGCCGCAGTGTGTAGGAAGCACAGTTCTTTTGTTCTGATCAAGCTCACTGTTCTGGCGCTATAGGAAACACAGTAGAGTAGAAGAGTGCTCTTTTCTCAAAAGCAGAGTGTGTTTCTTGTAAGGTGAGCTAGCGTTTGTTTCCCAGCCCTAAATGGAGTTGAATCACATGCAGTTTCTGGTTACGAGCAAGAGTTGTTTTCTGGTAAGGAAAGTCACTATTGCGCTCCCTTAGCCACACACAGTGCAAATAGCACTCGCGTATGTTCCCAGCAAGTACAGTGTATTGGAAAGAAGAGGATATACTGTTCTTGTCAGTTTCCTAAGCAGAGTGGAACTAGATATGACCCGTGTGTGTAGGAAGCACCGTTCTTTTTTCTGAGCAAGCTCACGGTTCCGAGCCCATAGGAAACACAGTAGAGTAGAAGAGTGCTCTTTTCTCAAAAGCAGAGTGTGTTTCTTCTAAGGCGAGCTATGGTTTGTTTCCCAGTCCTAAATGGAGTTGAATCACATGCAGTTTCTGGTCCTACAGGCAAGAGTTGTTTTCTGGTGGGAAGAGTCACTATTGAGCTCCCATTGTCATACACAGTGCAAATAGCTCTCGCGTCTGCTCCCAGCAAGTACATTGTATTAGACAGAAGAGGAGCTACTGTTCTTGTCAGTTTCCTATGCAGAGTTGAACTAGATATGGCCCGTGTGTGTAGGAAGCACAGTTCTTTTGTTCTGAGCAAGCTCACTGTTCTGAACCTATAGGAAACACAGTAGAGTAGAAGAGTGCTCTTTTCTCAAAAGCAGAGTGTGTTTCTTGTAAGGCTAGCTAGTGTTTGTTTCCCAGTGAGAAATGAAGTTGAATTCCATGCAGTTTCTGGTCCTACGAGCAAGAGTTGTTTTCTGGTAAGAAGAGTCACTATTGCGCTCTCATTGCCATACACAGTGCAAATAGCACTCGCATCTGCTCCTAGCAAGTACAGTGTATTGGACTGAAGAGGTGCTACTGTTCTTGTCAGTTTCCAAAGCAGAGTTTAACTAGATATGGCCCGTGTGTAGGAAGCACAGTTCTTTTGTTCTGAGCAAGCTCATTGTTCTGGCCCTTTAGGAAAAACAGTAGAGTAGAAGAATGCTCTTTTCTCAAAAGCAGAGTGTGTTTCTTGTAAGGGGAGCTAGCGTTTGTTTCCCAGTCCTAAAAGGAATTGAATCACATGCAGTTTCTGGTAGTACGAGCAAGAGTTGTTTTCTGGTAAGGAAAGTCACTATGGTGCTCCCTTTGCCATACACAGTGCAAATAGCACTCGCGTCTGCTCCCAGCAAGTACAGTTTATTGGACTGAAGAGGAGCTACTGTTCTTGTCAGTTTCCGAAGCAGAGTTGAACTAGATATGGCCCATGTGTGTAGGAAGCACAGTTCTTTTGTTCTGAGCAACTCACTGTTCGGACCCCATAGGAAACACTGTAGAGTAGAAGAGTGCTCTTTTCTCAAAAGCAGAGTGTGTTTCTTGTAAAGGAAGCTAGCGTTTGTTTTCCAGTTTTAAATGGAGTTGAATCACATGCAGTTTCTGGTCCTACGAGCAAGAGTTGTTTTCTGGTAAGGAAAGTCACTATTGCGCTCCCTTAGCCACACACAGTGCAAATAGCACTCCCATATGTTCCCAGCAAGTACAGTGTATTGGAAAGAAGAGGTTATACTGTTCTTGTCATTTTTCTAAGCAGAGTGGAACTACATATGGCCCGTTTGTGTAGGAACCACAGTTCTTTTGTTCTGAGCAAGCACACTTTTCTGGCCCTGTAGGAAACACAGTAGAGTAGAAGAGTGCTTTTTTCTCAAAAGCAGAGTGTGTTTCTTGTAAGGCGAGCTAGCGTTTGTTTGCCAGTCCTAAATGGAGTTGAATCCCATGCAGTTTCTGGTCCTACGAGCAAGAGTTGTTTTCTGGTAAGAAGAGTCACTATTGCGCTCCCATTGTCATACACAGGGCAAATAGCACTGGCATCTGTTCCCAGCATGTACAGTGTGTTAGACTGAAGAGGATCTACTGTTCTTGTCAGTTTCCTAAGCAGAGTTGAACTAGATATGGCCCGTGTGTATAGGAAGCACAGTTCTTTTGTTCTGAGCAAGCTCACTGTTCTGGCCCTATAGGAAACACAGTAGAGTAGAAGAGTGCTCTTTTCTCAAAAGCAGAGTGTGTTTCTTGTAAGGCAAGCTAGCGTTTGTTTCCCAGTCCTAAATGGAGTTGAATCACATGCAATTTCTGGTCTACGAGCAAGAGTTGTTTTCAGGTAAAAAGAGTCACTGTTGCGCTCCCATTTCCATACACAGTGCAAATAGCACTCGCGTCTGTTCCCAACAAGTACAGTGTATTGTACAGTAGAGGAGCTACTGTTCTTGTCAGTTTCCTAAACAGAGTTGAACTAGATATGGCCCGTGTGTGTAGGAAGCACAGTTCTTTTGTTCTGAGCAAGCTCACTGTTCTGGCCCTTTAGGAAACACAGTAGAGCAGAAGAGTGCTCTTTTCTCAAAAGCAGAGTGTGTTTCTTGTAAGGCAAGCTAGCGTTTGTTTCCCAGTCCTAAATGGAATTGAATCACATGCAGTTTCTGGTACTACGAGAAAGAGTTGTTTTCTGGTAAGGAAAGTCACTATGGTGCTCCCATTGCCATACACAGTGCAAATAGCACTCGCGTCTGCTTTCAGCAAGTACAGTGTATTGGACTGAAGAGGAGCTACTGTTCTTGTCAGTTTCCGAAGCAGATTTGAACTAGATATGGCCCATGTGTGTAGGAAGCACAGTTCTTTTGTTCTGAGCAAGCTCACTGTTCGGACCCCATAGGAAACACATTAGAGAAGAAGAGTGCTCTTTTCTCAAAAGCATAGTGTGTTTCTTGTAAGGCAAGCTAGCGTTTTTTCCCATTCCTAAATGGTGTTGAATCCCATGCAGTTTCTGGTCCTACGAGCAAGAGTTGTTTTCTGGTAGGAAGAGTCACTATTGTGCTCCCATTGTCATACACAGGGCAAATAGCACGGGCGTCTGTTCCCAGCATGTAAAGTGTATTGGACTGAAGAGGATCTACTCTTCTTGTCAGTTTCCTAAGAAGAGTTGAACTAGATATGGCCCGTGTGTGTAGGAAGCACAGTTCTTTTCTTCTGAGCAAGCTCACTGTTCTGGCCCTAAAGGAAACACAGTAGAGTAGAAGAGTGCTCTTTTCTCAAAAGCAGAGTGCGTTTCTTCTAAGGCGAGCTAGGTTTTGTTTACCAGTCCAAAATGGAGTTGAATCACATGCAGATTCTGGTCCTACAAGCAAGAGTTGTTTTCTGGTAATAAGAGTCACTATTACGCTCCCATTGTCATACACAGCGCCAATAGCACTGTCGTTTGTTCCCAGCTTGTACAATGTATTGGACTGAAGAGGATCTACTGTTCTTGTCAGTTTCCAAAGCAGAGTTGAACTAGATATGGCCCATGTGTGCTGGAAGCACAGTTCTTTTGTTCTGAGCAAGCTCACTGTTCGGACCCCATAGGAAACACTGTAGAGTAGGCGAGAGCTCTTTTCTCAAAAGCAGAGTGTGTTTCTTGTAAGGCGAGCTAGCGTTTGTTTCCCAGTCCTAAAAAGAATTGAATCACATTCAGTTTCTGGTACTACGAGCAAGAGTTGTTTTCTGGTAAGGAAAGTCACTATGGTGCTCCCTTTGCCATACACAGTGCAAATAGCACTCGGGTCTGCTCCCAGCAAGTACAGTGTATTGGACTGAAGAGGAGCTACTGTTCTTGTCAGTTTCCGAAGCAGTGTTGAACTAGATATGGCCCATGTGTGTAGGAATCACAATTCTTTTGTTCTGAGCAAGCTCACTGTTCTGGCCTTATAGGAAACACAGTATAGTAGAAGAGTGCTCTTTTCTCAAAAGCAGAGTGTGTTTCTTGTAAGGCTAGCTAGTGTTTGTTTCCCAGTCCTAAATGGAGATGAATCCCATGCAGTTTCTGGTCCTACGAGCAAGAGTTGTTTTTTGGTAAGAAGAGTCACTATTATGCTCCCATTGTCATACACAGCGCAAATAGCATTGTCGTTTGTTCCCAGCATGTACAATGTATTTGACTGAAGAGGATCTACTGTTCTTGTCAGTTTCCAAAGCAGAGTTGAACTAGAAATGGCCCGTGTGTGTAAGAAGCACAGTTCTTTTGTTCTGAGCAAGCTCACTCTTCTGGCTCTATAGGAAACACAGTTGAGTAGAAGAGTGCTCTTTTCTCAAAAGCAGAGTGTGTTTCTTGGAAGTCGAGCTAGCGTTTGTTTCCCAGTCCTAAATGGAGTTGAATCCCATGCAGTTTCTGGTCCTAAGAGCAAGAGTTGTTTTCTGGTAAGAAGAGTCACTATTGAGCTCCCATTGTCATACATAGGGCAAATAGCACTGGCGTCTGTTCCCAGCATGTACAGTGTATTGGACTGAAGAGGATCTACTGTTATTGTCAGTTTCCTGAGCAGAGTTGAACTAGATATGGCCCGTGTGTTTAGGAAGCACAGTTCTTTTTTTCTGAGCAAGCTCACTGTTCTGGCTCTATAGGAAACACAGTTGAGTAGAAGAGTGCTCTTTTCTCAAAAGCAGAGTGTGTTTCTTGGAAGTCGAGCTAGCGTTTGTTTCCCAGTCCTAAATGGAGTTGAATCCCATGCAGTTTCTGGTCCTAAGAGCAAGAGTTGTTTTCTGGTAAGAAGAGTCACTATTGAGCTCCCATTGTCATACATAGGGCAAATAGCACTGGCGTCTGTTCCCAGCTTGTACAGTGTATTGGACTGAAGAGGATCTACTGTTATTGTCAGTTTCCTGAGCAGAGTTGAACTAGATATGGCCTGTGTGTTTAGGAAGCACAGTTCTTTTTTTCTGAGCAAGCTCACTGTTCTGGCCCTATAGGAAACACAGTAGAGTAGAAGCGTGCTCTTTTCTCAAAAGCAGAGTGTGTTTCTAGTAAGGCGAGCTAGGGTTTGTTTCCCAGTCCTAAATGGATTTGAATCACATGCAGTTTTTGGTCCTACGAGCAAGAGTTGTTTTCTGGTAAGGAAAGTCACTATTGTGCTCCCTTAGCCACACACAGTTCAAATAGCGCTCGCGTCTTCTCCCAGCAAGTACAGTGTATTGGAAAGAAGAGGAGCTTCTGTTCTTGTCAGTTTCCTAAGCAGAGTTGAACTAGATATGAACCGTGTGTGTAGTAAGCACAGTTCTTTTGTTCTGAGCAAGCTCACTGTTCGGACTCCATTGTAAACACAGTAGAGTAGAAGAGTGCTCTTTTCTCAAAAGCAGAGTGTGTTTCTTGTAAGGCTAGCTAGTGTTTGTTTCCCAGTCAGAAACGGAGTTGAATCCCACGCAGTTTCTGGTCCTTCGAGCAAGAGTTGTTTTCTGGTAAGAAGAGTCACAATTACGCTCCCATTGTCATACACAGGGCAAATAGCAGAGGTGTCTGTTCCCAGCATGTACAGTGTATTGGACTGAGGAGGATCTACTGTTCTTGTCAGTTTCCTAAGCAGAGATGAACTAGATATGGCCCGTGTGTGTAGGAAGCACAGTTCTTTTGTTCTAAGCAAGCTCACTCTTCTGGCCTTATAGGAAACACAGTAGAGTAGAAGAGTGCTCTTTTCTCAAAAGCAGAGTGTGTTTCTTGTAAGGCTAGCTAGTGTTTGTTTCCCAGTCAGAAACTGAGTTGAATCCCATGCTGTTTCTGGTCCTACGAGCAAGAGTTGTTTTCTGGTAAGAAGAGTCACTATTGCGCTCCCATTGCCATACACAGTGCAAATAGCACTCGCGTCTGTTCCCAGCAAGTACAGTGTATTGGACAGAAGAGGAGATAGTGTTCTTGTCAGTTTCTAACCAGAGTTGAACTAGATATGGCCCGTGTGTGTAGGAAGCACAGTTCTTTTGTTCTGAGCAAGCTCACTGTTCGGACCCCATAGGAAACACAGTAGAGTAGAAGAGTGCTCTTTTCTCAAAAGCAGAGTGTGTTTCTTGTAAGGCAAGCTAGCATTTTTTCCCAGTCATAAATGGAGATGAATCCCATGCAGTTTCTGGTCCTACAAGCAAGAGTTGTTTTCTGGTAAGAAGAGTCACTATTGTGCTCCCATTGTCATACACAGGGAAAATAGCACGGGCGTCTGTTCCCAGCATGTACAGTGTATTGGACTGAAGAGGATCTACTGTTCTTGTCAGTTTCCTAAGCAGAGTTGAACTAGATATGGCCCGTGTGTGTAGGAAACACAGTTCTTTTGTTCTGAGCAAGCTGACTGTTCTGGCCCTGTAGGAAACACAGTAGAGTAGAAGCGTGCTCTTTTCTCAAAAGCAGAGTGTGTTTCTTGTAAGGCGAGCTAGCGTTTGTTTCCGAGTCCTAAATGGAGTTGAATCACATGCAGTTTTTGGTCCTACGAGCAAGAGTTGTTTTCTAGTAAGGAAGTAACTATTATGCTCCTTTAGCCACACACAGTGCAAATAGCACTCGCGTCTGCTCCCAGCAAGTGCAGTGTATTTGAAAGAAGAGGAGCTACTGTTCTTGTCAGTTTCCTAAGCAGAGTTGAACTAGATATGACACGTGTGTGTAGTAAGCACAGTTCTTTTTTTCTAAGCAAGCTCACTGTTCGGACCCCATAGGAAACACAGTAGAGTAGAAGAGTGCTCTTTTCTCAAAAGCAGAATGTGTTTCTTTTAAGGCGAGCTAGCGTTCGTTTCAAAGTCATAAATGGAGTTGAACCCCATGCAGTTTGTGGTCCTATGAGCAAGAGTTGTTTTCTTTTAAGAAGAGTCACTATTACGCTCCCATTTTCATACACAGGGCAAATAGCAATGGCGTCTGTTCCCAGCATGTACAGTGTATTGGACTGAAGAGGATCTACTGTTCTTGTCAGTTTCCTAAGCAGAGTTGAATTAGATATGGCCCGTGTGTGTAGGAAGCACAGTTCTGTTGTTCTGAGCAAGCTCGCTGTTCGGACCACATAGGAAACACAGTAGAGTAGGCGAGTGCTCTTTTCTCAAAAGCAGAGTGTGTTTCTTGTAGGGCTAGCTAGTGTATGTTTCCCAATCAGAAACAGAGTTGAATCACATGCAGTTTCTGGTCCTACGAGCAAGAGTTGTTTTCTTGTAAGAAGAGTCACTACTGTGCTCCCATTGCCATACACAGGACAAATAGCACTGGCGTCTGTTCCCAGCAAGTACAGTGTACTGGACTGAAGAGGATCTACTGCTCTTGTCAGGTTCCTAAGCAGAATTGAACTAGATATGGCCCGTGTGTGTAGGAAGGACATTTCTTTTGTTCTGAGCAAGCTCACTGTTCAGACTCCATAGGAAACACAGTAGAGTAGAAGAGTGCTCTTTTCTGAAAAGCAGAGTGTGTTTCTTGTAAGGCGAGCTACCGTTTGTTTCGCAGTCCTAAAAGGAGTTGAATCCCCTGCAGTTTTTGGTACTACGAGCAAGAGTTGTTTTCTGGTAAGAAGAGTCACTATTGCGCTGCCATTGCCATACACAGGACAAATAGCACTGGCGTCTGTTCGCAGCAAGTACAGTGTATTGGACTGAAGAAGATCTACTGTTCTTGTCAGGTTCCTAAGCAGACTTGAACTAGATATGGCCGTGTGTGTAGGAAGCACAGTTTTTTTGTTCTGAGCAAGCTCACTGTTCGGACCCCATAGGGAACACAGTAGAGTAGAAGAGTGCTTTTTTCTCAAAAGCAGAGTGTGTTTCTTGTAAGGCGAGCTAGCGTTTGTTTTCCATTCCTAAATGGAGTTGAATCACATGCAGTTTCTGGTCCTACGAGCAAGAGTTGTTTTCTGGTAAGGAAAGTCACTATTGTGCTCTCATTGCCATACACAGTGCAAATAGCCCTCCCTTCTGTTCCCAGCAAGTACAGTGTATTGGACTGAAGAGGAGCTACTGTTCTTCTCAGTTTCCTAAGCAGAGTTGAACTAGATATGGCCCGTGTGTGTAGTAAGCACAGTTCTTTTTTTCTGAGCAAGCTCACTGTTTTGGCCCTATAGGAAACACAGTAGAGTAGAAGAGTGCTCTTTTCTCAAAAGCAGGGTGTGTTTCTTGTAAAGCGAGCTAGAGTTTGTTTCCCAGTCCTAAGTGGAGTTGATGCACTTTCTGGTCCTACGAGCAAGAGTTGTTTTATGTTAAGAATAGTCACTATTGCGCTGCCATTGCCATACACAGGACAAATAGCACTCGCGTATGTTCCCAGCAAGTACAGTGTATTGGACTGAAGAGGAGCTACTGTTCTTCTCAGTTTCCTAGGCAGAGTTGAACAGGTATGGCCCGTGTTTGTAGGAAGCACAATTCTTTTGTTCTGAGCAAGCTCACTGTTCGGACCCCATAGGAAACACAGTAGAGTAGATGAATGCTCATTTCTCAAAAGTAGAGTGTGTTTCTTGTAAGGCGAGCTAGCATTTGTTTCCCAGGCCTAAATGGAGATGAATCACATGCAGTTTCTGGTCCTATGAGCAAGAGTTGTTTTCTGGTAAGAAGAGTCTCTATTGTGCTCCCATTGCCATACACAGTACAAATAGCTCTCGCGTCTATTCCCAGCAAGTACAGTGTATTGGACTGAAGAGGAGCTACTGTTCTTGTCAGTTTACTAAGCAGAATTGAACTATATATGGCCCTGTGTGTATGAAGCACAGTGCTTTTGTTCTGAGCAAGCTCACTGTTCAGGCCCTATAGGAAAAACAGTAGAGTAAAAGAGTGCTCTTTTCTCAAAAGCAGAGTGTGTTTCTTGTAAGGCGAGCTAGCGTTTGTTTCCCAGTCCAAAATGAAGTTGAATCACATGCAGTTTTTGTTTCTACAAGCAAGAGTTGTTTTCTGGTAAAAAAAAAAGTCACTATAGCGCTCTCACTGACATACACATTGCAAATAGCACTCGCGTCTGTTCCCAGCAAGTACAGTGAATTGGACTGAAGAGGAGCTACTTTTCTTGTCAGTTTCCTAGGCAGAGTTGAACAGGTATGGCCCGTGTTTGTAGGAAGCACAATTCTTTTTTTTTTTTTTTTTTGGTTTTTTCGAGACAGGGTTTCTCTGTGTAGCTTTGCGCCTTTCCTGGAACTCACTTGGTAGTCCAGGCTGGCCTCGAACTCACAAAGATCCACCTGGCTCTGCCTCCCGAGTGCTGGGATTAAAGGCGTGCGCCACCACCGCCCGGCAAGCACAATTCTTTTGTTCTGAGAAAGCTCACATTTCTCACCCCATAGGAAACACAGTAGAGTAGAAGAATGCTCATTTCTCAAAAGTAGAGTGTGTTTCTTGTAAGGCGAGCTAGTGTTTGTTTCCCAGTCCTAAATGGAGTTGAATCACATGCAGTTTCTGGTCCTATGAGCAAGAGTTGTTTTCTGGTAAGAAGAGTCTCTATTGCGCTCCCATTGCCATATACAGTGCAAATACCACTCGCGTCTGTTCCCAGCAAGTACAGTGTATTGAACTGAAGAGGAGCTACTGTTCTTGTCAGTTTCCTAAGCAGAGTTGATCTAGATATGGCCCGTGTGTGTAGGAAGCACAGTTCTTTTCTTCTGAGCAAGCTCAGTGTTCGGACACCATAGGAAACACACTAGAGTAGAAGAGTGCTCTTTTCTCAAAAGCAGAGTGTGTTTCTTGTAAGGCGAGCTAGCGTTTGTTTCACAGTCCTAAATGGAGTTGAATCACATGCAGTTTCTAGTCCTACGATCAAGAGCTGTTTTCTAGTAAGAAGAGTTACTATTGCACTCCCATTGCCATACACAGTGCAAATAGCACTCGCGTCTTTTCCCAGCAAGTACCGTGTATTGGACTGAAGAAGAGCTACTGTTCTTGTCAGTTTCCGAAGCAGAGTTGAACGAGATATGGCCCGTGTGTGTAGGAAGCACAGTTCTTTTGTTCTGAGCAAGCTCACTGTTCTGGCCCTATAGGAAACACAGTAGAGTAGATGAATGCTCATTTCTCAAAAGTAGATTGTGTTTCTTGTAGGGCGAGCTAGCATTTGTTTCCCAGGCCTAAATGGAGATGAATCACATGCAGTTTCTGGTCCTATGAGCAAGAGTTGTTTTCTGGTAAGAAGAGTATCTATTGTGCTCCCATTGCCATACACAGTACCAATAGCTCTCGCGTCTGTTCCCAGCAAGTACAGTGTTTTGGACTGAAGAGGAGCTACTTTTCTTGTCAGTTTCCTAAGCAGAGTTGAACTAGATATGGCCCGTGGGTGTAGGAATCACAGTTCTTTTGTTCTGAGCAAGCTCAGTGTTCGGACACCATAGGAAACACCGTAGATTAGAAGAGTCCTCTTTTCTCAAAAGCAGAGTGTGTTTCCTGTAAGGCGAGCTAGCGATTATTTCCCAGTCCTAAATGGAGTTGAATCACATGCAGTTTCTGGTCCTATGAGCAAGAGTTGTTTTCTGGTAATAAGAGTCACTATTGTGCTTCCATTGCCATACACAGTGCAAATAGCACTCGCGTCTGTTCCCAGCAAGAACAGTGAATTGCACTGAAGTGGAGCTACTGTTCTTGTCAGTATCCTAAGCAGAGTTGAACTAGATATGGCGCGTGTGTGTAGGAAGCACAGTTCTTTTGTTCTGAGCAAGCTCACTGTTCTGGCCCTATAGGAAACACAGTAGAGTAGAAGAATGCTCATTTCTCAAAAGTAGAGTGTTTTTCTTCTAAGGCGAGCTAGCGTTTGTTTCCCAGTCCTAAATGGAGTTGAATCACATGCAGTTTCTGGTCCTACGAGCAAGAGTTTTTTTCTGGTAAGTAGAGTCACTATTGCGCTCCCATTTTCATACAATGGACAAATAGCACTGGTGTCTGTTCCTAGCAAGTACAGTGTATTGGACTGAAGAGGAGCTACTGTTCTTGTCAGTTTCCTAAGCAGAGTTGAACTAGATATGGCCCGTGTGTGTAGGAAGCACAGTTCATTTGTTCTGAGCAAGCTCACTTTTCTGGCCCTATAAGAAACACAGTAGAGTAGAAGAATGCTCATTTCTCAAAAGCAGAGTGTGTTTCTTGAAGGCGAGCTAGTGTTTGTTTCCCAGTCCTAAATGGAGCTGAATCCCATGCAGTTTCTGGTCCTGCGAGGAAGAGTTGTTTTCTGGTAGAAGAGTCACTATTGCGCTCCCATTGCCATACCCAGTGCAAATAGCACTCGCGTCTGTTCCCAGCAAGTACAGTGAATTGGACTGAAGAGGAGCTACTGTTCTTGTCAGTTTCCTAAGCAGAGTTGAACTAGATATGGCCCGTGTTTGTAGGAAGCACAGTTCTTTAGTTCTGAGCAAGTTCACTGTTCTGGCCGCAATGGAAACACAGTAGAGTAGAAGAATGCTCATTTCTCAAAAGCAGAGTGTGTTTCTTGTAAGGTGAGCTAGTGTTTGTTTCCCAGTCCTAAATGGAGTTGAATCACATGCAGTTCCTGGTCCTTCGAGGAAGAATTGTTTTCTGGTAGAAGAGTCACTTTTGCACTCCCATTGCCATACACAGTGCAAATAGCACTGGCGTCTGTTCCCAGCAAGTACAGTGAATTGGACTGAAGACGAGCTACTGTTCTTTTCAGTTTCCTAACCAGAGTTGAACTAGATATGACCCGTGTATGTAGGAAGCACAGTTTTTTTGTTCTGAGCAAACTCACTGTTCTGGCTCTATAGGAAACACAGTAGAGTAGAAGAGTGCTCTTTCTCAAAAGCAGAGTGTGTTTCTTGTAAGGCGAGATAGCAATTGTTTCCCAGTCTTAAATAGAGTTGAATCCCATGCATTTCTGGTCCTACGAACAAGAGTGGTTTTCTGGTAAGAAGAGTCACTATTGCGCTCTCATTGCCATACACAGTGCAAATAGAACTCGCGTCTGTTCCCAGCAAGAACAGTGAATTGGACTGAAGAGAAGCTGCTGTTCTTGTCAGTATCCTAAGCAGAGTTGAACTAGATATGGCTCGTGTGTGTAGGAAGCACAGTTCTTTTGTTCTGGGCAAGCTCACTGTTCTGACACCGTAGGAAACACACTAGAGTAGAAGAGTGCTCTTTTCACAAAATCATACTGTGTTTCTTGTAAGGCGAGCTACCATTTGTTTCCCAGTCCTAAATGGAGTTGAATCACATGCAGGTTATAGTCCTATGATCAAGAGTTGTTTTCTAGTAAGAAGAGTCACTATTGCTCTCCCATTGCCATACACAGTACAAATAGCACTCGGGTCTGTTCCCAGCAAGTACAGTGTATTGGACTGAAGAGGAGCTACTGTTCTTGTCAGTTTCCTAGCAGAGTTGAACTAGATATGGCACGTGTGTGTAGGAAGTACAGCTCTTTTGCTCTGATCAAGCTCACTGTTCGGACTCGTAGGAAACACAGTAGAGTAGAAGAGTGCTCTTTTGTCAAAAGCAGTTTGTGTTTCTTATAAGGCGAGCTAGTGTTTGTTTCCCAGTCCTGCATGGAGTTGAAACCCATGCAGTTTCTGGTCCTACGAGCAAGAGTTGTTTTCTGGTAAGAAGAGTCACTATTGTGCTCCCATTGCCATACACAGTGCAAATAGCACTGGCGTCTGTTCCCAGCAAGTACAGTGTATTGGACTGAAGAGGAGCTACTGTTCTTGTCAGTTTCCTAAGCAGAGTTGAACTAGATATGGCCCGTGGGTGTAGGAAGCACAGTTCTTTTGTTCTGAGCAAGCTCACTGTTCTGGCCCAATAGGAAACACAGTAGAGTAGAAGAGTGCTCTTTTCTCAAAAGCAGAGTGTGTTTCTTGTAAGGCGAGCTAGTGTTTGTTTCCCAGTCAGAAATAGAGTTGAATCCCATGCAGTTTCTGGTCCTACGAACAAGAGTTGTTTTCTGGTAAGAAGAGTCACTATGGTGCTCCCATTGCCATACACAGTGCAAAAGCACTCACTTCCGCTCCCAGCAAGTACAGTGTATTGGACTTAAGAGGAGCTACTGTTCTTGTCAGTTTCCTAAGCAGAGTTGAACTAGATATGGCCCGTGTTTGTAGGAAGCACAGTTCTTTAGTTCTGAGCAAGCTCACTGTTCTGGCCGCATGGAAACACAGTAGAGTAGAAGAATGCTCATTTCTCAAAAGCAGAGTGTGTTTCTTGTAAGGCGAGCTAGTGTTTGTTTCCCAGTCCTAAATGGAGTTGAATCACATGCAGTTCCTGGTCCTTCGAGGAAGAGTTGTTTTCTGGTAGAAGAGTCACTTTTGCGCTCCCATTGCCATACACAGTGCAAATAGCACTGGCGTCTGTTCCCAGCAAGTACAGTGAATTGGACTGAAGACGAGCTACTGTTCTTTTCAGTTTCCTAACCAGAGTTGAACTAGATATGACCCGTGTATGTAGGAAGCACAGTTTTTTTGTTCTGAGCAAACTCACTGTTCTGGCTCTATAGGAAACACAGTAGAGTAGAAGAGTGCTCTTTCTCAAAAGCGAGTGTGTTTCTTGTAAGGCGAGATAGCGATTGTTTCCCAGTCTTAAATAGAGTTGAATCCCATGCATTTCTGGTCCTACGAACAAGAGTGGTTTTCTGGTAAGAAGAGTCACTATTGCGCTCTCATTGCCATTCACAGTGCAAATAGCACTCGCGTCAGTTCCCAGCAACAACAGTAAATTGGACTGAAGAGAAGCTACTGTTCTTGTCAGTATCCTAAGCAGAGTTGAACTAGATATGGCTCGTGTGTGTAGGAAGCACAGTTCTTTTGTTCTGGGCAAGCTCACTGTTCTGACACCGTAGGAAACACACTAGAGTAGAAGAGTGCTCTTTTCACAAAACCATACTGTGTTTCTTGTAAGGCGAGCTACCATTTGTTTCCCAGTCCTAAATGGAGTTGAATCACATGCAGTTTATAGTCCTATGATCAAGAGTTGTTTTCTAGTAAGAAGAGTCACTATTGCGCTCCCATTGCCATACACAGCACAAATAGCACTCGGGTCTGTTCCCAGCAAGTACTGTGTATTGGACTGAAGAGGAGCTACTGTTCTTGTCAGTTTCCTAAGCAGAGTTGAACTAGATATGGCACGTGTGTGTAGGAAGTACAGCTCTTTTGCTCTGATCAAGCTCACTGTTCGGACTCGTAGGAAACACAGTAGAGTAGAAGAGTGCTCTTTTGTCAAAAGCAGTTTGTGTTTCTTATAAGGCGAGCTAGTGTTTGTTTCCCAGTCCTGCATGGAGTTGAAACCCATGCAGTATCTGGTCCTACGAGCAAGAGTTGTTTTCTGGTACGAAGAGTCACTATTGCGCTCCCATTGCCATACACAGTGCAAATAGCACTGGCGTCTGTTCCCAGCAAGTACAGTGTATTGGACTGAAGAGGAGCTACTGTTCTTGTCAGTTTCCTAAGCAGAGTTGAACTAGATATGGCCCGTGGGTGTAGGAAGCACAGTTCTTTTGTTCTGAGCAAGCTCACTGTTCTGGCTCAATAGGAAACACAGTAGAGTAGAAGAGTGCTCTTTTCTCAAAAGCAGAGTGTGTTTCTTGTAAGGCGAGCTAGTGTTTGTTTCCCAGTCAGAAATAGAGTTGAATCCAATGCAGTTTCTGGTCCTACGAACAAGAGTTGTTTTCTGGTAAGAAGAGTCACTATGGTGCTCCCATTGCCATACACAGTGCAAAAGCACTCACTTCCGCTCCCAGCAAGTACAGTGTATTGGACTTAAGAGGAGCTACTGTTCTTGTCAGTTTCCTAAGCAGAGTTGAACTAGATATGGCCCGTGTCTGTAAGAATCACAGTTCCTTTTTTCTGAGCAAGGTCACTGTTCGGACCCCTTAGGAAACACAGTAGAGTAGAAGAGTGCTCTTTTCTCAAGAGCAGAGTGTGTTTCTTGTAAGGCGAGCTAGCTTTTGTTTCCCATTCTAAATGCAGTTGAATCACATGCATCTTCTGGTCCTACGAGGAAGAGTTGTTTTCTGGTAGAAGAGTCACTTCTGCGCTCCCATTGCCATACACAGTACAAATAGCACTTGCGTCTGTTCCCAGCAAGTACAGTGTATTGGACTGAAGAGGAGCTACTGTTCTTGTCAGTTTCCTAAGCAGAGTTGAACTAGATATGGCCCGTGTGTAGGAAGCACAGTTCTTTTGTTATGTGCAAGCTCACTGTTCAGACAAAATTGGAAACACAGTAGAGTAGAAGAATGCTCATTTCTCAAAAGCAGAGTGTGTTTCTTGTAAGGCAAGCTAGCGTTTGTTTCCCAGTCCTAAATGGAGTTGAGTCACATGCAGTTTCTACTCCTACAATCAAGAGTTGTTTTCTAGTAAGAAGAGTCACTATTGCGCTCCCATTGCCATACACAGTACAAAGAGCACTCGCGTTTGTTCCCAGCAAGAACAGTGAATTGGACTGAAGACGAGCTACTGTTCTTGTCAGTTTTCTAAGCAG